>NC_064809.1:33972634-34257017 GCF_023721935.1 Panthera uncia
TGAGATTTTCCTTTTCTTTTTAATTCCACTATTAAAGAGTTGCAGATTACAGAAATCCAAGTACAGCAATTAGTACAGTTATGAAGATGAGCTCCATCACTTAAAGTGATGAAAATATAGTGTTATGAGGACAGACGTATCCCCAATATCAGTTAGAACATTCCACTCCCAATCCCAATGTCCTGTAAGGAGGCCTGCTTTAACCACACAATGGAAAATGAGGAGAGAAAAGTCTTTGAGAAACAATGTGGAAAAAAAATAGATTTTGTAGGATATTAACCCAAATCAATACCAGTCTAAGAGTGTAAAAACATCCAAAGTTAAATCCCTTAATTATGTCAACAGGTGAAATTTTTCTTTAAATCACCTTTCTCCCATAAAACAGTGTACCCTGAACAAAGAACTTCAGGACACTGACCATAGAAATTGTCTCCCACACCTAAAAGAATCTGCAAACACAACCTTTCAGGGAGACAGAAGAGACACAATGGGGAAGGAGGGAGAGAAAAGATTTGCTAAAGAAGTAGATCTGTTAATTTAACACATTTTCTGTCAAGCAAATCAATTGTCCTTAGTGCCATTGTTGCTGAAACAATGAACACTCAGGGAAGGGGTGTTCATTAAGAGGAACAGGTCAGAAGAAAAAAACAGTCTTGCAGCCAACCAAACTGCTTAACAGCCTCTTAATTGTAAGAACTTATTCCATTCTTAGGAATTATTAATTAGAGGGGACTTAAATGTTCAACATTAAAAACATGAAGTGGTTAGTGTAATTGTGACCCTAACACTTCCTCTATTTTCACTTATCTTTAGAGGTTATGGGTGGGGGGAGGGGCACTGAAGGATGCACACAGTCTGCTATGACAACCATTCACACATTTAATTCAGGTGGCCACATGCCTCAGTGACATATTGCCAAGTCAGGCAGTTACTCTAGCAAACCCACCCTAGGGAAAAAGTAGAACAGCACTGCTCCTAAAGAGTCTGGGCTGTAGAATCAAAGCTAAAAGCTGACGATTAGAAGAACATGACATCATTTAAGCCAACCAAATCATAAACATCACATGAGGTCAGGGGCTTTAAAAAGGAGAATGAAATACTGTATTTCATATACTTTTACATAAACAATATTCCATTTTAAAGGGTACATGAGTAATTAAGTGCAAAACAGTGCACATAACAGAATTATTCAGAAGGGTCACTCACCCTCCTAAAGAAGAAAACTGCTTTTGGCTGCAGCATGACCGACTTCACACCAACTTATTTATACAGATTCTGGAATTTAATATCCTGATTTGGACCAGAAATTCTACCTAACTCCACCACAGCCCAAAACAAACCTAGGACATCAGTAGATTAGCACAACAATGTGGAGTAAGAGAGAAAAAATAATATGGTCAGGACTTACTTCATTCCCAATCAAGAGATAAAAACAAAAATTAAGGTGCTGGATCCCTGTGGGGACCAAATACCCCAAGATGGCAAAGATGGAGTCTGAGACGGATGCTCTATGTGAAAGACACCTTTGGAAGCCACAGATAGATGTTACCATCTCCCTGGAAGTTCTACAGTATCTTTCTGCAGCTTACTGCTATCTTAGCTTACTGCTAAGTCACCATCATAATACATTTTTTTTCTCCAAACCAAAATGAAAGTCTACTTGATCCATAAAATATTTTGCCATACTTGCCTACAAGGAAAATCCAATGGGCAAAATCAAGAAAAATATTTAGAGTGACCTCAAGAAAGAATCTGTGATTGGTGTGTTCTAAGTTGAAGACTCTGGTAGAATAAACTTTGTATAACAATATACACATCCGTCTCAGGCATGTAAGCATATAGGAACATGCACACACACACCCCTTCAACTTAGGTTTCACTGAACTTTTGACCTGGTCATAACTGGCTACCCCCACTCCCCACAGTCCACCACTACGCAAGGCTCAAGAGATTTGTCAAGAAGAGCCTGTGCCCTGACAGGCAATGGCAGTGTGGAAGCCAGCCTGAGGCTATATAGCTCAACACCCAGCTTCCCCAACAGTGCCAGGCAGCCAGGCTTTGCAAAAGGGAGGCCTTTCTTTAAGGACCCAGTTAGCCCCACAATGCCCTCTCTATTGCCCCCAAACCACTTCTTCCCTTAAATGACTCCAGGAAAGAAAAAATAATAGTAACAAAACATCTGCTTCCCAGTTTTCTGACAAGTGCAATTACTACTGACATGCATATCCGAAAACAACTTTAACTTCCTTCAATTTTTATATACAAATATACTGAAGATTTGCGTTTAGGGGAAAAAATTAGCATCAGAAAGAAAAACTTACCCTCTTCACAGTGTACCTTTTATACAATGACCTACACTGAACAAGTCTTCCCTCATTATACCTTAAAGCAGTAAAACACAAATGTGGTGATTTGGGCCCGCAGGAGATAGTTGGCAATGTCTGGAGAACAATTTTGTCATGACTGGGGATGCAACTGGCACCTAGAGGGTAGAGGCCAGAGATGCCTCTAAACAGCTTAAAATGCAAATGACAGCTTTCCACAACAAAGACTTATCTAGCCCAAAATATCAAGAGTGCTGAGCTGAGAAACCTCAAGCATTAAAGAAACCCACGGGGGGCGCCTGGGTGGCGCAGTCGGTTAAGCGTCCGACTTCAGCCAGGTCGCGATCTCGCGGTCCGTGAGTTCGAGCCCCGCGTCGGGCTCTGGGCTGATGGCTCAGAGCCTGGAGCCTGCTTCTGATTCTGTGTCTCCCTCTCTCTCTGACCCTCCCCCGTTCATGCTCTGTCTCTCTCTGTCCCAAAAATAAATAAAAAACGTTGAAAAAAAAATTAAAAAAAAAAAAAAAAAAAAAAGAAACCCACGGAATGCTGAGCTCAATACTAACAATTATTTTCTCAATTGTAAGAATTACTGAAAGACTTCTCCCAAGCTTTCCAATATAAATTAATATTGGTTAGAGGCTAATGTAAAGAAGGTATAATAAAAGCATCCAAGGAACAATATCTACTGAAATATGAACATAGAGGAGGACGACACAGTTATCTAGAAAGATTTCAGTATCAAATGAAAAGCAAGCCACACGCCTAAAAGCTCTAACTGGATCTCATTCAAAGTTCAAAGTATGAATGCTGTTAAATATAACAAAAATGAAGGGAAAATAACATAACTGAAGATCTTCATCCTCCAGAATTCCTTCTGGTCTCAAAATACAAAATCTTAACTACTCATCAAGCCCTAAAAGCTACTTTCAAAGTAACATGACTGCAGACAAGATTTCCACAGAAAAAGAAGTTCATATAATTCACAAACACATGAAGTACAGGTTTGCGGCTTTCATCTGGTACAAAATTAATTTGTAAAACATGGATCCTAACACAGGTCACAACCCTGATCCTAACAAGTGAGGTCGGTGATTTTCTGGATCAATTAATAGTGCTATGCATGTGAGAAACACTCCTAGAATGACAGAACTTAAGACCTAGGAAAAACCTAAGAATCATCTAGTCTAAAATTCCCATTTTATGTATGGAGCATCTGAAACCAAAAATCTGCCTGAGATCCTAACTCAAGTTAATGACAGAGACAGGCCCACGATCCAGGTTTCTGACTTTCTGCTTGATCCCTTCCGAGACTATGTTCGATCACATCGACTAGCTATAAAACCACATAGTTTGGAAGCTGTGTGGTTCTGTCCCCCTCGGCTCTGTCCACACTTGAATTTGTACCAAAATCAGCCTCTGCACTTGCAGTTCCTCAGCACTGTGCCAGTGCTCTTCTTTCTGACTCCTAACACACAGCAAGACTCCAGCCCAGCCTCTCCTGATCAAAGGGCAGACTGTCCGCTGTACCAAATGGTGCCAAAGTGTATTTTCGGCTATCCTATGTTCCAGAAAATTAAGCAACACCGTACTGAACTTCCGTCATAAAGCCAGCCAGATGGTAACACAGGCTGTCCTTCAGAGATGAGAGGGTATTGCCCTTTCTGCAACTGCAGAAGCTCCCAACTACCCCTTTGAAGCTTCACATGGTTGGCAAAAAAAGACGCCCCCCACCCCCCTCAAAATAAGCAGAAAGGGAATCTCTTTCACTTCTGGAAAGAGATAAATTTTTAAGTAATCTCCACATTCAATGTGGGACTGGAACTCACAACCCCAAGACCAAGAGTCGCATGCTCTACTGAATGAGCCAGCCAGGCGTCCTTCACTTTTGGAGACAGACCTGCTCTGACAGAACATTCTCCTCTTTCAGGATTTCAAACTGCATAAAGATTTGCCACTCTGTAATTCACATCTGTTTTTGGGCTTTATTCCTCAGAGGAGGAACAGATTTTGAATCTTCAGAAAATATTTATCATCTGGTATCTTACGTTAAATAGAACAGTGTCACAAAATACTAATTTTTAAAGCATTTTAAATCACTTATCTCCTTCAGTTCTGCTCATATGTCATCTTCTTGAGTGAGGCCATACTAACCAACCTATTTTAAATTACAACCCACTCCCTCAATTGGGCCTCCCTATACCTCCATACTGCTTTGTTTCTTAACTAACCTCTGACATACTATACCAATTCATTTACTGTCTGTCTCCTTCTAATGAAAAGAGGATAGGTATTTTTGTGTTATGTTCAGATCTGTACCTCCATTATCTAATACACTGTGCCTAGCACACAGATGCTCAATAAATACCTGCTGAAAGAAATGAAATCACGAACTTGACTCTGTACTTACTTGAGCAGAAGTTTTAAAAGTATCTTCTGTACCCCACATTATTAACAATCAAAGAACTCAAGATTTGTACTATGGAAGCCCAGCCATCACTTACAGGTATAGCCCTTCATTTTACATAATGAAATATAAAGAATGATGTAGCAACAGCACAGAATTTGTTATGAAAGAACCTAATCCAGGTGAGAGTCAGTCTGCAAGCAACTCAGCCTCTCATCTATAAAAGGTGGATAACGGGACACTTGGGTGGCTCAGTTGGTTAAGTGTCTGACTCTTGATCTCTCCCCTCAGGTCATGATCTGATGGCTCCTGAGATGGAGCTCTACATCAGGCTCTGTGCTTACAGACAGGAGCCTGCTTGCGATTCTCTCTCTCCCTCTCTGCCCCTTTCCAGCTCATATGCATGCCCCCTCTCTCTCTCTCAAAATAAATAAACTTTAAAAATAAAATAAGGCTAATTCCTATCTCATAGTGATGGTTAAAGATAGCCAAGGAATGAGGCACCTGGGTGGCTTAGTCCATTAAACCTCCCACTCTGGATTTTGGCTCAGGTCATGATCTCACAGTTCACAAGTTCGAGTCCCACACTGGGCTCCCTGATGTCGGCATACAACCTGCTTGAGATTCTCTCTCCTTCTCTCTCTGCCCCTCCTCTGCTCATGAGCACACTCTCTTTCAGAATAAGCAAAACTTTAAAAAATTTATAAAATATATTTATAAACATTTTATAAAGAAAGCAAGCAAGCCGGGGCGCCTGGGTGGCTCAGTCGGTTACGCATCTGACTTCGGCTCAGGTCACGATCTCGCGGTTCACAAGTTCGAGCCCCGCATCGGGCTCTGTGCTGACAGCTCAGAGTCTGGAGCCTGCTTTGGATTCTGTGTCTCCCTCTCTCTCTGCCCCTCCCTTGCTCATGCTCAGTCTCTCTCTCAAAAATAAATGAAAACATTAAAAAAAAGTTGTTTTTTTTTTTTTTTAATAAAAAAAGCAAGCAAGCAAGCAAGCCAAGGATTAAATGAGAGAACATTTGGGGCACCTGGGTGGCTCAGTTGGTTAAGTGTCTGACTTCCGCTCAGGTCATGATCTCACGGTCCATGAGTTCGAGCCCCGCATCGGGCTCTGTGCTGACAGCTCAGAGCCTGGAGCCTGCTTCCGATTCTGAGTCTCCCTCTCTCTCTCTGACCCTCCCCCGTTCATGCTCTGTTTCTCTCTGTCTCAAAAATAAATAAACATTAAAAAAAATTTTTTAAATGAGAGAACATTTGAAGGCAGCTGGCTGACTCAGTTGGTAAAGCATGTGACTTCTGATTTCAGGGTTGTGAGTCCAAACTATAGGTTGGGTGTAGAGCTTACTAAAATAAATAAGTGAAAAAACATTTAGAAAATGTACCAAGTAGCATATAAGTGTCATTTATCATTAAGCTATTCTGACCTGCCCAAGGTCAAAAAGGTAGTAAGTGGCACAATTAGAGTAAGAATTCAAGTTTCTAACTCCTAGTGCAAGGCATCTTATGTCCTAAAACTAGGTTTCCGGCTCCCCTATTCAAGGTTTACTTATTCTTTCATCTGGTTCAGGGCTTTTCAACCTTTGTATGGTTGGGGACCTCTTTCAGAATTTGATGAAAGTGACAGGCCTTCTCCTCCAGCAAAGTACACATATGTATACCAACACAAAATCTCCTGTAGCCCAATGATGGGCCCAGGCTTAAGGAACTGCTGATATGACTGGTTTATACTAATAAGTTACTCTCAGCAATTCTAATTATTTATTTTCTATGCTTAATAATAATTTATGCCTTGGGGAGCCTGCCTGGCTCAGTAGAGCACGCGACTCTAGTTTTTTGACAGTCCCAAGTTCAAGCCCCTCGTTGGGTATAGAGATAACTTAAAAATATAAGAAATTTTAAAAAATAAAAATAATTCATGCCATGGTGCCCTTGATTAAGGAAACACGAAGACTGGAACTCAGGAATCTGAATTAAAGATAGTGAGCCCAGGTCATCATGCCCATTAGGTGAGGGACTTTATCTATCATACAACCAAAGAAGGCAAAGGATTCTGTACTCAACAGCAAGCAGCTCAGGGAAAAAGTAGATGGGACAAAGATTATTTTTACCATGTTGCTAATATACAAACCATTCAGATAATTCTACATGCCCATTTTCAAAGAGCCACCTAGAGGCACCATGCTCTCTTCTCTAGAAGAAAATATTCCCAAAATGTTTGTGATGGGATTTTTGCCCCCAACCCCACACCCATCACGATTAACTCCAGACCAAACTGTTGAAAATGATTCTATATTCCCTTCCCTTACTTTGATCAAGACCCCTATAGTCACCATAAAGAACACCTGGTAGGGAAGAAAAAAATTAGCATTAAATTATCATTAAATGGTCAAGTCACAATTCTTCATTTCTCAAATCAAGACAAAACTTAACCAACCTAACCCACTGGAATGCTAAACAATTGTAAAATACTTGATTTAAATGAAGTGGTTCTGAACTATTAACAGATAATCTTCTGATGCAAAGGAGGGGAGTTAGGAGCTTCTTTGGCAATCTCCCAGTTCTAAGTTAAGCACCTAGTAGTAGGTGTGCTTCCGTAACACCAACTACAGAATTCAGTGTCATTAACCTATTGTTGCCCAGCTATACCTCAATCTCTTCATCTGAAAAATAAAAATACCTAATCTAAGGCACAAATACATTGTGAGCATATTTGGGAATTTCTAAATATGTTAACAATTAATAGCATTTATCCCTGAGTGGAGAGATACAAAGTTAACAGTTAACAGCTTTTATCTCTGAGTGGAGGAATTATGGATGATTTTAATTCTCTTACCTACAGTGTGCTATAATTTTCAAGTTTTATATAATATCTGCATTATTTTTAACACCAGAAATTTTGAACTTGAAACATTATCCATACATTCACAGATTTTCCATCTGATGATTACAGAATCCCTGTACATTCAAGGTTGATTAACAGAGTAAAAGGACTTTTTTATAAGCAAAAATAAAACTATCCATGTTTTGGGGACCAGTTCTATGAGTGGGAGGTTGCAGAACTGCATCATGAATCCTCCCAGCCCTTCACCTATCTAAAAGATTACTTCACTCTAGGTAAATAGAAGCCAAGTCCTTGAGGATTCTAATTCTACTACCTAAAGTTTCTATAAATCTAGTTCAGCTTGGTGGTCAAGGGTAAAACAAGATCTTTCCCCATAGCTGAAAACTGATTTCCTAAAAAAGCTGATATACAATTTCTACCACTTGGTATTGTTCATCATTTTTACCTTTTAAAGCTACAGTAAATTAAAGATGGTAGGGCCTTTTCAGTTGGCCTAACAGGTACGACTCAGCATCAGAATTGGTTTTTTGTTTGCTTGTTTTAAGGGCCTTCCATTACATCATACACTCTAACCAAGGGGTTGTTTCTTAAACTGTCAGGACAGTCAACTGTTAAATTAAAAAATCATCTAAGAAAAATAATAAATTTGCTTTACACTTGAACTAAAATTGATGTTTTCAGTGAGTTCTGCACCATCACTGAGTCAAATTTGTTAGAAGCCAAAAAAAAAAAAAAAAGGCTAATTTTATTTCTGGTAACTGCTGAAAACTTTAAATCACCATTTGCATTAACTGTATCAAAACATACCTTACATGTGAGAATTACACAACTGCAGAGGTTAAAAGTCCCTATCATTTGTTATCCATCTACTGAACATCTAATAAAAACAAATATGGATAGTTCTAAAAAACGTGTATATAGATTTCAAACATTCATTCGTGTTGCATGTATTTCACACAGCATGCACTTCAAAAACAATAGTGTCACTTCCAAGAACCTCTCCAATCAAAAGAAAAGACAGTCATTTAAAAGAGCCCAAATTATTCCCCTATAACAATGATTTTTCATTTCTATTAAACACACAAATTTGACCTCTTTGGTCAGCTTACATTTCCTTTACGAATTATACCAGCTAATACTTAGAATCCGTAAGTTTATTTCTTAGAATATAAAACAAGTTATTTATAGATTACTCTAGATATCCACAACAATTTAAGGCAAAATTAGTTACCTCTATTTTTCCATCAACAAAATGGGACTATATGGATTCTGAAAGATGAATTTTCCCACAGTAGTTTTAGACTGGGCCCTTAAGCTTTAAACTTGTAATTCAACATCACCTCAATTTTATTATCTTGCAAGGAAGAAAATGGTCTATGGGGCAAGTTTGCCTGCACCCAAGATGGCACAGTCGGTCACAAGCAACACCTTCCACAACAGCCACCATTTTGAGCAGCAGGATGTAATTAAACTACTCACGATTTTATGCCAACTAAAAGAAAACATGATTATCAGAATAACTGTTAAACATCTCTTGACTTTAAGCATTCCCAAATCCTTCATTTTTGTGGCCTTGTTTCTCTTCTTCAAACACTTAACCTACTAAAATTTTTAGTGAAAGTCATGCTTGCTACAATAACGTTCAAACTTTGAAAACAAACGCTATGATGCTATCTAAAATGCCCAAGTTATTACATCTTCCTAAAAACAGAAGCCTACGATTTAATCACATTGTTTTAATTAGCTTCGGGAACTAAGAATCGCCAAAAGCCAGTGAGCGGTCCTAGTTTATCAGCCTACATTCCGCTTCATTCTCCCACCGTACCCCTTTTGATCTTTTTATTTTCCAATTTCATTAACTCTGCAACAAGAGCAAGTCCCAACACTTCATTCATATGAGAAGCAAATGATATTTCCGCAAATACACTGAATCTAAAAATAAAGGTAAGGCAAAAATCCTCAAGAATAAACGAATTAAAACCAATCTGAAAATGGCAGAAAGTAGGATAGGTGGGGGTGGGGAGGCAACAACAACGATTTGCTCTTCCTAAAGAGTTAATTCTTATTTTGATTACTCCATTGGCGAACTCATTGGCAGAGCTGAAAAGAAAAACTGACCAACAGTTTCCATTTAGCTTTGTCCAAGGCTAAAGGTGATTAAGTGAATACATATATAGTGCCATAGGAGGACAGGCAATTCAACCTGCTAACCAATCATATTCACACCCCCTTCCAAAAATAAAAATAAAAGAAAGGATGGATGCTGCTAGGGCTAGCTGCTCGTCGGGGCCATCGAATACATTCCATTCCTCACACTCCCGCCACCATCCCTGCTACTAGGACCCCCTGATTTTAGTCCGGTTATCACAAAGCCTCGGGTTTGAAAGCACCTTCGGCCTGGCCAGAAAAGCCATCCCTTTACTCCACGCCCGCCTGGAGGGATAATGGTGGCGAAATCAACTCAAAGAGCTCCCGAGGTCCGCGAATAAAGAGGGCTGTATGCTCCGAAAGGAAAGGCGCTGTTAAAGAATAACGGAGTCCTAAACTTTCTCTCCGCAGCCTCGGAGCTCTGAGCAAGGGCTGAGCGCCGGGCGGCTCCCCGGAGGAGAGCGCGCCCCCGAGCCCGGGCCCCCATCTCCGCCTGCCCGAAGTTAACCCAAAGCGCCCCCGAGAGTCGCGGGCCTCCGGCAGTCTGCAAAGTGCGACTGCCCCTCCACGCGCCCGCCGAAGTGAGGGCGAGCCTCTCCCCGGCACGACAGACCCCTCCCCCAACCGACCGCAGGCCGCCTCCCCGCCCGGTCGGAGTTAATCCAGCCCGCAACCCCGTCCCCGCCCGGAGCAGCTGGCTCGCCGCTTCAATGGCACCGGGCAGGGAGCGCGCGCACGCACTCTCCCCACACACTCAGCCTCCAGCCCGAGAAGTCCCGGGAGAGCCGACCGGGTCCCGCTCCCACAAAAGCGCACTCCGCCCCCGCCCCCTCGCCGCCCGCTTCGCCAAGTCCCGGAAGGCGCGGGTGGGCACAGCGGCCACGAGCGAACGTCCCGAGCCCGGACGCCGGCACTTGGCGTCCCCTGGGGAGCCTGGCGCGGCCCCCGGCCGCGCTCCGGCCCTGGCGCGCCTCGTGCCCCCACCTCCGAGCCCTTCCTCCGGTTGCGGACTACCGGCCAAAGTCTCCGCGTGCCCCGCTCCCTCCCGCACGGTGTTTCGGGACTCCCGAGGGGGCAGGGGAGAAAGGGACGCGGGGTGCGCCACCTCGCCCGCTCCTCGCGGCCACTCACCTCGATCTCAAAGTCAGGCAGGCGGAACGCGGTGCGAAAGAGCGAGCAGAAGTGCGCGATGGCCGGGACTTCCCACCAGGAGCGGAGCTCGCCCAGCCCGGCCGCGCCGCCCTCCTCCGGGCACATCTCCCAGGCGCGGCGGTGGCTGCGGCCCCGAACCCCAAGCGCGCCTCGGCGGCCCCACGCTGCCCGCGCACCGCTCGCCCGCCCGCCTCGGACTCCCGCCGCGGCGCAGCGCCTTAGCTCCTCGGGCGGGGGTGGCGGCGGCGGCGGCTGCTACTCCCGCTGCTGCCGCCGCTCGGCGAGTGCATGAGCTGAGGGCGGGCGACCCGGGCGGGGGGCGGCGGCTCGAGGGCCCGAGTTACTGAGGTGGCTGCTGCTCCGGCTGCCGACGGGGTCCGCGCGCTCGCCCCATCCTGCGGCTGCGGCTGCGGCCGCCCCCAGTACCATACAATATAATCATCTCACCGCTGGGGAAAACAGATGGGGCTGGGGGGGCGGGGGGAGGGGGCCGAACAGAGGGCCTGGGGGAGGGGCCGCCCACGAGGAGGGGGCGGGGCTGCCCTCACCACAACAACAACCCCCGCCCCCACTCCCCACCCCCAGTCCGGACAGCTGCACTGGAAGAGAGGGGGAGGGGAGAGGGAACTGAGCACCCCAAGAAAAAAGAGGAGTGTGACTTGAAGGGAGCATGGTGCACCTCATGAACTGCCATGATACTCACTCCGTTTTCCAGGTGTTTGGGACTGAGAAGTTTAATGACTTTGATCAATGAGGACAATAAGGGTCTTTCCCACCCCCCCACATGGCCTTAGTGGTCGCGTCCTTTTAAAGGGCCCGCTGGGTGGTGCTTTCGGTAGGGGCTAGATCCAGAAATACGCACGTGTGAGAGTTCAGTTATTATTGGTGCTGGTAATAGCACCAGAGAACCAGTGGGTTGTGCACTCCAGAAATATGAGGCCTAGAGAAATAAAGTGATTTCCACCTGTTCTCACTTTTATTCCATCCAAGAACGGTGTTTCAAGGAGCTCTGAAGTGGCTCTTTTCTCCAAGAAAAGAAGGTGGTGGGGCTGGTTAAGCTGGAACCAAGTATGATGGAGGCAGGAGTGCGGCGGGAAGGGTGGGGTAGGGGGAGGCACCAATCAGCGGCCGTGAGCGGAGAGCCACAACCCCCCCCCCCCCCGGCCGCCCACCCCAGGGAATGGACACGTGTGACCGCCCTAGAGAAGACAATCTTGGAGCTCAGCAATTGCCCTGGCTGCGGAATAGCTGCCTGGAAGAGTGAGCACAATGTAGTTAGAAAGCTGGGGGGCCGGGGGGGTGGGGGTGGGGGGCGGGGTTGGGAAATGGGAGATAGTCTGAGTGTACTCTGGTGGGTTGGAGATCTGCACAACAAGGCTAAGGGAATGTACTTAGGGAGGAGGGTGTTGAGGCATGTGCTTCAGAGATACTAAATTCCATAGTACATTAGAATTCTGCTAAGCCCGAAGGAAGAAAAAAAAAAAACAAAAAAACACCTCACAAACAGACCGGAAGTGTGGAAAAACTACAGTGAATGCCTATATATTTGTATTGGTCATTGCAATTTACGTATTTTAGTACGGCATTCTCCTCGGTCTGAGAGGGCCTTAGCTGGGTTCTGTATCCACCTCTCAGTTAGGAAACACTAGCCCTGATGCTTCCCCAAAAGTAGTCAAGTATATCTTGAATGACAGGCACAGTCATACAGTGTACGGTGGTTAAATCAAAGATTCTCCTCCATCTTGAGCAGTGTAAAACCTGGAGAAAAATTGGGGCGCCTGGGTGGCGCAGTCGGTTAAGCGTCCGACTTCAGCCAGGTCACGATCTCACGGTCCGTGAGTTCGAGCCCCGCGTCAGGCTCTGGGCTGATGGCTCGGAGCCTGGAGCCTGTTTCCGATTCTGTGTCTCCCTCTCTCTCTGCCCCTCCCCCGTTCATGCTCTGTCTCTCTCTGTCCCAAAAATAAATAAAAAACGTTGAAAAAAAAAAATTAAACCTGGAGAAAAATGATGAACACTTGATGTAATAGAATTTGGTGTGGGCTATCTGGAGTCTCTCCTCCACTTCTCCCTCACTTTTCCTGGTCAGTTTAATAACCTGCTGTGTTTTTATCAGGAAGCATTAAGAAAAAACCCCCAAATTCTTAGAATATATTTCATTGTATCTTTTATGAGTCAAAATACTTCTAACACTGGCTCCCCCACTCCCTCTCTTGGCATAGAAACAGCCCAAAAGTTACATAGGTTTGTTCTTTTATTACCTGGGACTACCTAATGATTTAAAATTCCCACCCAAATTCTACTATATGCTTTCATCTTTGACAAAAATGAGCATATATCTAAGTGCTCCCTAAAAGCAAAGGCTACATTTTAGTGTGTTTATAAAGCACAGCTCCTCTGTAGATATCCTATTAATAGATGAAATGTGAAAAGGGTGACAAGCCACTGTGGAATTAATCACATAACCTGAATTAGAGGTTTTCAGGACTTTCTTCTGCAGTCTTTCTTCATTTCCTCAGATCTGTTTGACTTTCCACACTTTTTCCTCTGTCTTTTTTTAAACGGTTACCACTTTTCTTCATGTTCATTTCCAATCCATTATATCCTGACTCTTCTTTCCCCAACTTCTTTTTCCTGGTTCTCCATCTGTCTTCTCATTTTTGCCTGTATCTTTTATCATTATTTAACCTTTTACCTTGCCTCACTACTAGCCGGCCAAGTAATAATAGTGCCTAGAACGTTAACAATACCAGGAAGCAGAAAGGTGAGATGATGTGGTTACTCTAGTATGTTTGAGTACTGGTTACAACCCCCCCCTCAAGTAGAAGTTAGTCTATTGTCCTCTTCCCCCCCCCCCACACCACTGCCCAGTCCTGTGAATCAACAAAACTGTCGTGGAACTGGAGGTGCCCCCTGGTGGTGGTTAGAGAGTCGTCTTTCTATCTCTCAGCACCTTTTTCTTACCAGCGTTTATTTCCCTGTGCTGCCTTTTTTTCTTCTGAGGATCCCCTCTCAGTGTTCATAGGGACCCGCACACCAACTTTACGCCCTCCCCTTTCTTCCTTCCTTCCTTCCTTCCTTCCTTCCATCCTGACCTGTTTTTTTCTGTCCTCTAACTCTGGTTCAGTTTCTGTACTTTTTGCTTCGTTCCTCCCCTCACTGTGCTCTTTGCCCACCCCAAATTTCACCAACAGTCTGGAACCAATTCTGGCCCTGGGGCTAAGCAGTCTTCTATGTCTCTGATCTGATGGAAAGTGTGGCCTCTGAGTTCCTTGAGTTTGGACTCCAACTAGAGCTTCACATTTGGAGGCCAAGGCCTCTGCCTCTGCCTCTGTTGGAATTGATAGGCCGAGTCTTTGACCCTGCTTTGAACATTTGTCTCACCTTTCCCCTGGGACTTCACTACCTCAGACTTACTTTCTGGACCCACTTTTGACCTAATCTCCTACAGTCTAGATTAAGACCTCTATACCTATATGTTGGTCACTGACCCTCCATCAGTTCTCCCTTAGTTTCAGAGTGGCTCTCATTCCTGGCTTTTTCCAGCCTGGCCCATTCATTCACCCTCTAAACACTGTTTGTACCATCTTCCTTAAAAACACACACAGCTCATACTTTCTTTCCCTTTCTCTCTCTTGCATCTTTTCTGTTTGTGAGCTGGTGCCATTAACCTCAGATTACCTTGAAAGTGCCAAGAAGTAATAGTCTTTTACATTTGCCACAGCCTTCAGTTCCATATCCTCTTCTAATTAAATGTTTTCCATTTTAGGGGCGCCTGGGTGGCGCAGTCGGTTAAGCGTCCGACTTCAGCCAGGTCACGATCTCGCGGTCCGTGAGTTCGAGCCCCGCGTCGGGCTCTGGGCTGATGGCTCGGAGCCTGGAGCCTGTTTCCGATTCTGTGTCTCCCTCTCTCTCTGCCCCTCCCCCGTTCATGCTCTGTCTCTCTCTGTCCCAAAAATAAATAAAAAACGTTGAAAAAAAAAATTTAAAAAAAAAATATTAAAAAAAAAATGTTTTCCATTTTAAAAATCCCACAATAATTAGTTTGGCTAATCTGTTTTGCTAATTCATTAATGTTGCAAAAAAAAATTTATATTTCTCATTGCAAATATGCACTAATTTCAGTTTTGATGGAATCTTTATAGATTCCTGGAGGATAATCTGGGAAACTAACCACTGTTTCATAACCACTTCTTTGGGAAATATGTTGTAAGTTCCAAATGATCGGCTAAAAACATTTATTTGAATCTGGAAGGGATGTGACAAATAAAAGTGTGGCTTCTCCCATAACCACTGCTAACCAGAACTAGAACCCCAATTTCTAGTTAGTCATCCAGTTTTCTCTCTAATGGGTTATACTGCTTCTCTTTTCTACTTGAATTGCCCTTTCTTTTTTTGGGGGGGGGTAACCAACTTGACCTGGATACTCCTTGTTTCAGTCCCAGAATCCAACTGGAGTGAGAATGCAGTATAACCATTATTTTGTCACTTTAGTTGCCTGTGTATAACTGATGTCCAAGTACCTCACAAATTCTTGACACACCCTCACATACAACCTTCCTTTCTCATTAGAGAGCTACATTCTATAATGGACCTATTCCCAAAGAGTGCTGCAAGCCAGACAAATTTTAAAAATTAAAAGTTGTAGAAAGTAAATTAGATTAGAGGTCAGAAAACATGGGTTCTCTCTTAGAAAAGGCTCTTAATCTCTTTGTATTTCCTCTGTGAGAAAAAGGTCTTGAGCTAAATGGTCCCTGAGTTCTGTTGGCTTTGCCTTTAAAATAGAACCAAGCTGGGGGGACGGGTGGTGACCAGAACCTTATAAAACAAATGTCTGTGCCTTATGCCCAAAATAACCTATTATTGGAAGATAAACCTGACTGTGAGGAGGAGAGCCAACACTTGCTGAACACGTTTGAGCAAGACCTCAAAAATAAAGGAACTATAGGGGTGCCTGGGTGGCTCAGTCAGTTAAATGTCCAGGTTAAGTGTCTTAATTCACCTTAGACCATGATCTACCAGTTCGTGAGTTCAAGCCCCCCCAATTAGAGCCCGGAGACTGCTTCAGAGTCTGTGTCTCCCTCTCTCTGCCCCTCCCCCACTTGCTCTCTGTCTCAAAATTAGACATTTAAAAAAAAAGTAAGTAAATAAATAAAAAAGGAAATATAAATAAAAATTAAAAAAAATAAAGCCAACTTAATTTTCTTAAAATTTAAATTCAATCGTACCATTCACTTACTCAAAATTCAATGAGTCTCCACTGACCATGAGAGAAAGTCCCAATTCTGATAGATTCTTATTCAAGACCTGCCACAATCTGGCTTCAACCTGCCTTCTCAGATTTATCTGCTATCCCCACCCCATCCCCATCCATCCAATGACTTCTCCTGCCAAACTGGTTCACTCACCCACCTGGATATCCTTGCCTCCTCCTTTTTGATCATGCCTTTTCAATTGCTTGGAAAGACAACTCAACCTCTCAGATCATGACCCACTGAAAACTCACCTCCTCCCTGAAGCTTTCCTGAAAAACTCCAGCTTGGGTGTCTCTCCATGTACTCTTATACAAGAAATTATAGTTTGTATAATTCACTTATCAAACACTCCTTTGGATCATCTTTTACTATTTATTTTGAAGTGCTCTTAAATATTTTACTATAATGGGGGTTGTCCTCTCCTCAACCAGGTTATTAGACTTTTGGGGGGGGGGGAACTCTCCCTAACATGCAGCAATTAAATGATTAATTTGATTACATAATGATGATGTAGGTGATGGCATAAAAAACAAGAAATTAAGAACTTCCTTAAATTAAAATAATAATAATATACATAAATAAGTTAAAAAAAAGAAATTCAGAACTTCTTTAAATGCCTATTGTGGATTCATTTATTTTCCCTCATTCCTTCCTCTGCCTTTCTGCTTTCTCATCACGAAACTTATTCTTTCAGCATTAAACATCATGTTTTTCTCAGTACACATCTTCAGTCTCACTTTTCTCCTGAGTTCCAGTGTCATTTCCTCACATGCCAATTGCATGCCTCCCATTACCTTAAACTCAATACTTTGAAAGGAAGGAGAATAACAACAACAACAAGTAGCTTAAATTTTTCTATCCACCTCACACACTCTTACTGACTTCCTAATTCCTTTAATGGAACAACTGTATTCCTAGACTCCTGGGTTCACTTTTTTTCTGCCACTTTCTTCTCCCTTTTCTCTTAGTTAATAATCACTGTCTTATTAGTTCTTCCTTCATGATGTCTCTTGCATCCCTTTTCCTTTTGATAACCTCAGTTTCCACCCTAATCCAAGTCCTTTTCATCTATTTTGCAAGCTTCCTCACTAGCTTTCTTTCCATGTTGCCTCTGACCTACTCTGTCTTGCCCAGTATAGTCCTATTTATCTTAAAACAGTGCATTAATTTGAAGAAGGTGAATTTATTTTTTTAAGTGTATTTATTTATTTTGAGAGACAGAGAGAGAACATGAGCGGGGGAGGGACAAAGAGAGAGAGGGAGAGATAGAATGCCAAGTAGGCTCCACACTGTCAGCACAGAGCCCACGGTGGGGCTTGAACTCACGAACCATGAGATCGTGGATGAAATCAAGAGTCAGATGCTTAACCAACGGAATCATCCGTGTGCCCCAAGAAGGAGAATGTAATCTTAATAATATATTTTCTTAAACCCAGTATATCCAAAATATTATAATTTCAACACATAATCAATACAAAAACTATCAATGAAATATTTTATGTTCATTTTTTTATACCAACTCTTTGAAATCTGGTGTGTATTTTATACTTAAATGCACATCTCAGTCAGGACTAGCCACATTTCAGTGCTCAACCTGCCACACATGGCTTAGTGACTGTTGTATTGGGTCTTACAGATCTACAGTAACCAAAATGATCAGTACTCACTGTGCGCCTCTAAATCATTCGTTCTTGTCCTATCCAAACTCTGCCTCTCCTCCTTATAGACCCCAGGGAGGCATCCCTAACCACCCTGGCCTACTGCTGCATCTCCCATTTTACCTCTTTCATGAATACTTAATTTCACTAAGTAAATCTCAGCTCTTCCACAGGGAACAGCCCATAGAGCTCCTTTATTTCTGTCCTCCACCTGCTCCCTTAAAGCAGTCTACAGATAATTGATCATAAATGAATGTTTGTGAAATAAGTGTATTGTGCATTGCTAATAAGTTCTTAGAAAACATTAGTTACTCTATCTCACTATTTTTTTTTAATCATAAAGGTCTGTGATAAAACACAGATTATAACTTTTAAAGTGTCAACACGCTTTCTATTACTATGAAATCTAGTTAACCACCTAATTTTAAGATTACTTTCAAGCCTTTCATATAAACTTAATTTTCTTTTATGTAAACAATTTATAATGACTTTGTTAAACTTTTTAAAGTTTATTTTATTACTTATTTTGAGAGAGAGTGAGAGAGCAGGGGAGGGGGCAGAGGGAGTGGGAAGGAGAGAGAAAGAGCATCCCAAGCAGGCTTGAGTCAGACACAGGGCTTGAACCCATGAACTGTGAGATCATGACCTGAGCCGAAACCAAGAATCGGATGCTTAAACCATGGAGCCACCCAGGCGCCCCAGGAATTCTTTAGCTAACCAGCACTTGTGATAAGCACCGGGTATTATATGGAAGTGTTGAATCACTATAGTGTATGCCTGAAAATAATATTATGCTGTATGTTAATGAATTGGAATTTCAATAAAAACTTAAAAAAAAAAAGAAAAGAAAAAGGAATTCTCTCAAAAAATAAATAAACTTTTTTTAAAGGAAAAAAAAATTCTTTGACTAACCATATTGTGCCCTGTGTAAATGTCTCCCCCCGGCGCCCCCCACATTTCTAGCAATTTCTTTCGGCATTTCTGTAGTTAATTGCCCTCCCTAAAGCCCAGATTGAAGTACAAACACACTCAAAGTAATATGGTTCTCCTTTCCACCTGTCCACACCTTTCCTCAGAGCTTCTTAGGATGGGGACTCTCATTACTGTGAACTGTGATGCTTGCAAGCCTCCGTGTCCTTCTACAGCACTTTAATAACAGCCGCAAGGCTGCCTGGGACCAGGGCTACGGGAGCAGCTCTCTTTATTTTTGACCTTAAGACTGGTAATTTGTTATTGCCATGAAACTGAGGTGTCAGGTTTGAAACCCTCCTGACCCTGGTTGAGAAAGCCTGCTGGCACTCTTGGAGGCTCAGCCCTGAGCATGGAGGCTGTGGCTCTCCTGTGCATTGCTTCTGTCTGTTCCGGCTTAAACCAGCTTGGACCAGAGCTGAGGTCTAACAAATACTGTTTTAATACCACATGTAGCCATAAAGGAGATATTACAAATGTCAGTACTCAGTGGGTGAGAATAGAAAGGGGGCTGAGGGTCCTTTCTACCATGGGCCCCCCTCTTTGATTCAGGGCTCAGAACTTCATCAGATTTTATTGCCTGCCAAAGAACTCTTCTTCAGTTCTATTCTAGAAACTATATCTAAGAATCAGCTCTCTTGCCCTGGTGGCTTAGTCCACGTTTATGCTGTTCTGTTCCAAAATTCCTCTCTGAATTCCTGGAGTGTCCATCCCTGGCCTATCTTATTGTGGCATCTCCCCTTGTTCTTGACACTAGGTCAAATAGCTTTGTAGCATCTCAATTCTCAGTGCCATTCAGAAGCTGACGAATCTTAATGAGTTCTTCCCTTAATCTCTTTTCAAAGGGACTACAATCCTTAATTTCTTTAACTTTCTTTTTAATTATTTTAGCTCCTTGTGTTGTTCCTTTGGCCTCAAACCGTCCCTACTCAGTTTAAAGGTCACATTATTTTGGTTGACAAAGTGCCCAGGGTTGTGTACAATCTGGCCTCAAACTCCTTAGCTGGGCCAGAGTTGTCTCTCCAGTTTGATTCATCCTATATAGAAATATACATTTAGGTAGAAAATTCAGTCTCTAGCCTTAAGGAGTTTGTAATGCAATTGATAAGATTATCCATGTTGTATAGAATGTGAGTATACTATATAATGTTAAAGTCATAAAGGTTGTAAGAAATAATCTAGTTCATTTGGCTTCTTTTAGAGAGGAGTTCAGGGAAGAAAATATTTAGTGTGAGACTGAGTGTTTGGGGAGGCTTCACAAGGATGATGGATCTTGAATTGGTGAGAAACCCTATTAGCTATCTTCATTCAGAGCTTAACATCTTGAATAAAATTCTACTGAATTCAAAACTGATTAAATTAGAATAAATTTTTTAACTTAAAGTAACATTTAGTAGAGAAACAAGCATAGTGCAAAGGCAAGAGTAATGTTTTTTAGGATTCAAAAAGACCTAGCCTTCTCATTATAACTTTAGTTCCTGGCATCTATGTGAGCTTGAGTATTACATTGCATTTTCTCAAATCATAAATAATAATAGCACACACTCTCACTCCATTTACCTCCATGATTGATATGTGGAGCAAAGGAGATAATTACTTAAACAATAAACTGCCATATACATATGAAGAATTTTAGGGGTGTCTGGGTGGCTCTGTTTGTTAAGAATCTGACTCTTCATTTTGGCTTAGGTAATGATCTCACAGTTTATGAGGTCAAGCCCCACGTCAAGCTCTGCACTGACAGCATGAAGTCTGCTTGGGATTCTCTTTCTCCCTTTCTCTCTCTCAAAATACATAAACTTAAAAAAAATTTTTTTTTTAAACCTACTCAATTCAAAAGTGATATATTTCCATAAAAACATGAGCTTTTCACTTTATCCAGACAGGTCTCAAGTGAGATATTTTCTCTGTTGATTTATATTCCACGCCCATATATTTAAGATGAAGGTGGGAAGGACCATAAAATATATATTTTAGGAGTGCCTGGGCAGCTCAGTTGGTTGAAGCATCCGACTCTGGCTCAGGTCAAGATCTCACTGTTTGTGAGTTTAAGCCCTGTGTCAGGCTCTGTGCTGACAGCTTGGAGCCTGCTTCAGATTCTGTCTCCCTCTCTCTGTCCCTCCCCCACTCACATACAGTCTCTACGTGTCTCTCTCTCAAAAAAATAAATAAGCATTTAAAAAAATTTTAATACAAATAAATAAATAATATATTTTACATTTGAACAAACATAATCTTTTTGAAGGTGGGAGCTATGTCCTCTCTGGGGTCTCTAATTAAGCACCAAGTATCTATTTTACTGTTTCATTGATTTGATTGTTAAATATCAGTTAAGTCTGCAAAGTTGAGCTCAGAAAATTAAATAAACTGAGAGGTGTTCCATAACAGTAATGAAATCTCCCTCTGGTAGTATGGCCTAACCGATTAATTTAATTCATACAGCATTTTTTGAGTACCTATCACCATTTTTTTTTAAGATTTTATTTTTTTAGGGGCGCCTGGGTGGCGCAGTCGGTTAAGCGTCCGACTTCAGCCAGGTCACGATCTCGCGGTCCGTGAGTTCGAGCCCCGCGTCAGGCTCTGGGCTGATGGCTCGGAGCCTGGAGCCTGTTTCTGATTCTGTGTCTCCCTCTCTCTCTGCCCCTCCCCCGTTCATGCTCTGTCTCTCTCTGTCCCAAAAATAAATTAAAAAAAAAAAAAAAAAACATTGAAAAAAAAAAAAAAAAGAATGTGCATTCTGATGTCATCATTAAAAAAAAAGAAAAAAAAAAGATTTTATTTTTTTAGGTAATCTCTACACCCAATGTGGGGCTCAATGTGGGGCTTGAACTTACAACCCTGAGGTCAAGAGTCACATGCTCTACCGACTAAGAATGCCAGGCACCCCAAGTACCTATCACCTTTAATAAGAAAATAGAAAGTAAAAGGATGATGTGTTTCAGGTGCCATCACTGTAAAAACCATGTACGTTTTTGGGTTTCCTAGGTGGCTCAGTCAGTTAAGTGTCTGACTTAGGCTTGGGTCATGATCTGACAGTCCATGGGTTCAAGCCTACATCAGGCTCTGTGCTGTCAACTCAGAGCCTGGAGCCTGCTTCACATTCTGTATTTCCCTCTCTCTCTGCCCCTCCCCTGCTTGCTCTCTCTCTCTCTCTCAAAAACAAATAAAAAACATCTTTAAAAATTAAAAAAAAAATGTAAGCTCTTGATTTCTTGAAATGAGTATATGTGTATATTTTTAAATTTTTATTTTTAAGTAATCTCTACATCCATCATGAGGCTTGAACTTATAACCTCAAGATCAAGAGTTGCATGCTGTACCAACTGAGCCAGCCAGATGTCCCAATAAGAGTATATTTTTAAAAGCAGAACACGAAGGGGTGCCTGGCTGCCTCAGTCAGAAGAGTATGTGACTCTTGATCTTGGAGTTGCGAGTTCAAGTCCCATGTTGGGTATAGAAATTACTTAAATAAATATACTTTCAAAATAGATAAATAAAAGCATAACATTGAAATTAACTTTCTTTGCTTATTATCTTCATCTTTGAACTTAGAATAAAGAGCAAACATTTTTAATAGTCTAGAGTAACTTTCAATAACTACAGTAAATACTATTCATTTTATTACAATATAAGATCACACTATTCCCTTGTTTAAGCTTACCTCATTCTTTTATCAACCTCCCCCCCAAAGTTTCTACTTTTCATGAATAAAACTGTGAAATTAACATTGTTTTCTAATTTCATTCCTCCAGGTACTGACATTGCAGAGCCTGCTGTGGGGCTCGAACTCACAAACCTTGAGATCATGAACTGAGCCAAAATTGGACACTTAACCACCTGAGCCACCCAGGTGCCCCCAACCAAGCTTTTAACTAAAGGCTGGATGGTGAACTGTGAAAAATAAATTGATGTCATCAATCCATTTTCAGGGGTACAAGTGTCTGTCTGTACCTCAAAACCCATAACACATGACAAAGAATGATATTTCTTGTTGGCAATTCTCACTGAGGCCAACAATGGAGGTGAAAGAACCATCCACAGCTAATAGGGGAGTACTGGTGGGATGGTTAATGATGGCCAGCAGTGGTGGAAGAGTGAAAGATCATATAAGTGAAAAACATTATTATTTCCCCTAAGTGTGGATTGAAGCCCAGTGATGAGGCAAGTGAAAAAGGCCTGCGCTAAGATTGAGCATCTCTTGCTCTTTTCATGGGGAAGAGCGAGGACTTGGACACAGAATCTCCATGTCTCTCATTCTATTTCCTTCATGCATAAGAGTTCTTTGATTCTAACAAATAGAAAGAAACCTTGCAACAACTGTTCACTTGACGCTGCCCCTGGTACCTGGCCATTGGTGTTAAGTAAGCCTCAGTCTGCAGGTTAGTCACTGAAGTACTGAGCGAGCAGCTGCTCTTTTTTGTGCTCCCTATAGGTAACTATGGGAGCTACAAACATAATACTATAGGATACAAGATTACTTTCTTCCCCATTGGCTTTCCAATCCAGTTGACTCTGTTTGATATAAAAGAATAATTCCCAGCTGCTAGCAACCCTGTCCACCCACATGGGATATGAAATAATCCAGCCATGTTCTTTCAGGTCTTCCCACATTATCATCTGAAATAAAGACTCCTCCCCGCCATTACTGAGGAGCCAAGAACAGAAGCAGATAAGCTGGGTATGGGTGTAAAGAGTACAAATGAGCTTCTAGATATGCATATGCATAATAAGGATAGGCTATGAGAAAAATAAAGTGGAAAGTAAAAATGGAATACATTAAATCATTGAACTTAAAGTGTGGGTGAGATTATGACTGCCACCATGCAAAGGTGAGGTGGGGCAGTGGAAGGAACACAAGTTAGAAGTGCATCATGGTTTCATGCTCCAGACATGTCTTAAAGGTGCTCTGGGTTAGCTTACCACCCACCCACTGAGGAGTGCTGTCAGCCTTTACCTGATCACTTTCCACTTACGGGGATGGGGAGTCACTACATCATCAGCCAGACCGGTCCAGTTTTTATAATTTCTAATTACTCAAAGAAATGAAATCTACCTCTCTGTAGATTTTACTCAAGGATTTTTTTTTAACGTTTTTTTTTTAAATTGTTTTTGTTTTTTTTTATTTTTGAGACAGAGAGAGACAGAGCATGAACGGGGAGAGGGAGGGAGACATAGAACCTGAAACAGGCTCCAGACTCTGAGCTGTCAGCACAGAGCCCAACGCGGGGCTCAAACTCACAGACCATGAGATCATGACCTGAGCTGAAGTCGGCCGCTCAACCGACTGAGCCACCCAGGCGCCCCGTCAAGGATTTTTAATTTAAGAGCAAGATAAAAATACATTAGTCTCTCTTGTACCTAAGAGAAAGCTAGTCATTGTCACTCTTAGATTTCTCCTTTCTCCAAGTCATTTAGTTCATTTAGTTAGTATTTATTTGTTCAGTTATTTAGAGTAGGGCTCAGACCTGGGTTGTTCATTATTGTATTCCTAGCACCTAGAGCAGTGCTCCGGTGTAGTAAAGTAAAACCAAACAAAAACAAAAACAAAAATCACTTACTGAGGGCCTTTTCCTTGCCATGCGTGGTATTTGGCTTCAGGTTTAGATTTATGAAGTTCAATAAACCAGGGTCTGTGCACTTTGGCAGTTAAAGTCTAGAGAGGAAGGCAAACAAATAAATCAAGTATTACGGTTTTAAGTGTAGGCACAATGTGGTATGGAGCACACGAGAAGGATATCCAAACTGAAGTGGGACTCCAGAGAATTCTTCCTGGACAAGGAGCTACTTGGGTGGAGCTTGAAGGGTAGAGTGACAGCTGGATAGAGGAGGGGAAGCAAAGAGCCACAGTGGCTCAGAGTGGCTGTAGTGGAGCATTTTGGTTGGTTGTGCTAAGATGGTAGAAACATAACCTGGGCCTTTAGTGCTACATTCAGAGTGAAAGCTTTATGCTAAAATATTTGGAGAAGCTACTAAAAGATCGTAAGTAAGAGAATAACATAAGTGGGTTTTTATTTTTAGAAAATTGGCAAGTTATGGCTTGAAGCAGCAAAGGGAGGAAAGAGAGATTGAAGTCAAAAAGAATAGGTAGAAAACAGACTGAAGTCACAAATGCAGAATTCAGTGATTCAGGCCAAAATGCTGTGAGATCCTAACTGAAGGCAGTAGCAGAAGAAATGGAGAACAAGGAAAGCAGGGATAGTACTGCAGAGTTAGAATCTGTAGGCTTTGCTGACTGATGTGTGTGGCTTAAGAAATAGGTGTCCTAGATGACTTCAGTGGCTGAGCAAATGATGACATCACTACCTGAAATTATGAATGTCATTTCTGAGAGATATGGATGCAAGCAGGTTTATACATAGTGACCTTGAGGCACTGTGGGCATTCAAGGGTGGACAGCCAGCAGGCAGCTGGATACATAAGGCCAGCAGAGAGGTCTTGGTAGAGATACAGCTGAGGGAACCATCAACATGTGTACAAGACTTTGGTGTGGCTCCCCCGAGGGGACGTACAAAGGGCGAAGGGCAGAGGACTTTCCTTACTCCTTCCTCACATAATGTAGATTTAAGACTTCTTAAAGTCCTGTAAAAACTCTTTGCCAAGGTTCTTCTTGGAATTGCACATAACTAAACAAATAAACAAATACAGAAGTGATTTCACCAATGCATGTATAATAGTGTTGCTTTCCCTGATCTGGTAAGCATATTGGTATGATAACAACCAACATGGCATTAGCTTTTCTGCAGCTCATCACCTTGTTGGTTCATATTGAGCTAATGGACAACTGAAACCTCCAAATTTTGGAATAAATGCTGAGGTCAAGGGCTTCTCCAACTATTTTTTGATAATTGATATTTGGAAACTGATTACACAATTTCACAATTACCTACTAGAAGACAACCTCCTCAACCCTCATTAAACAGGCCTTTTCCTGCTGTCAAAATAAAGGTGCCACATGTTAGTATCATGTAGAGAAGGTAAAGAAGTTTCAGAAAAGCAATTTTTTTTTTTTTTTTTTTTTATTTTTTTTTTCAGAAAAGCAATTTTTAAAATTCTTAATTGAAGTATAGTTCACATACAATATTGTATTAGTTTCAAGTGTACAACATAGTGATTTAACATTTTATACATTACAAAATGCTCACCACAGTAACTAGGGCTACCATCTGCAACCATGCAAAGTTATTACAAGATCATTGACTATATTCCCTATGCTGTACTTATAGAAAAGCATTTTAAAATAGGACCTAGAGGAAGAAGCTAATGAGATTATGTTGTATTGTTGCTGGAGGAAAAAAAATTATGTCACATGTGCTAATTGGCTTTGCCAAAAACAGTTATGATTTTCTGTCTCATCTGGGTCCTGAGGATGCTTAGGATCCTTTCCTGAGTCCCAAGTTAGCAAACCTTTCCTAGTCGTATAACAGCTGTTCTAACCTATTCCCACCTCGCCTCATGACCCTAATCCAAGCCTCGTCTGGCTCTCTGTCTCATTGTCAGCAGACACCCTCATCTATTGTTGAGAAAAGAGAGGCTTCAGAGATCACCTCCCTGACTTCTTTTTTCTTGTCCTTAAATTATGGTCACATCTTCTGTTCCTCCTTCCCCCTACTCCTGTGCTAGCCCCCTCTGTGTTTCTGAGTCCATCCTTCTCGCTGTCTTCACGGCATGGATCTGATCCTGTTCCTTTCTCTGAGGCCTGGGAAGGGGAGATCTCAGTGACAGAAGGTCACATTCACAGAAGGGGGATGAATATCAAAATGTCAACAGTGATTTTTTCCCCCTGGGAACTGGAGTGTTCTGTGATTTTTAAATAAATAAATGTATTTTGTTCCATTTAAAATTAATATATGATGATATGTAAATTTTCTTAATAAAGCTGTTTTTTTTTTTTTTTAAGTAATAATACATGGTCCCAGATCCACTATTCACGATTTTTCTCTTCTTGGACTAATTTCTTAATTTCTCTATCCCTCAAGTTTTATGGTGAGGGCTGAGTGAAGTATTCCTGATATACAGTAAGTGCTTCTTAAAAATAACTGTAAGGGCACCTGGCTGGCTCACTCAGCAGAGTGTGAGATTGATCTTGGGATTGTGAGTTGGAGCCCCATGTTGGGTGTAGAGATTACTTAAAAATAAAATCTTTTGGGGCATCTGGGTGGCTTAGGATTTTGTGTCTCCTTCTTTCTCTGCTCCTCCCCTGCTCATGTTCTCTCTCTCTCTCTCTCTCAAAAAAGGAAAAAATGTTTATTTTTAATTTTTTTTATTTTTTAAATAAATAAATTTTTAAATACATTTTTAAATACATTTTACATAATTTTTTTTATTTTTAAAAATTTAAATAATAAGGGACACCTGGGTGGCTCACTCGGTTAACTGTGTGACTTCGGCTCATGTCATGATCTCACAGTTCGTGAGTTTGAGCCCCAAGTCAGTCTCTGTGCTGACAGCTCAGACATGGAGCCTGCTTCAGATTCTGTGTCTCCCTCTCTCTCTGCTCCTCCCCTGCTCACATGCTATCTCTCTCTCAAAAATAAATAAAGATTAAAAAAATTTTTAAATAAATAAAACTTCAAAAAAAAGTTTCCTGACTCCCATTGCCTTCAGGATAAAGTCCAAGCTCTTTAGTCCTGCTCGAAAGGTTCTTTACAAGCTGATGCCATCCACCTGTCTAAACTCACCTTCTCTAAGAGTTCTTCTCTTCTTCACTGTCCCTTGACAATGCACACTTGCCTGCCTCTGTGTGTCTGCTGACCCTGATTCTAGGAATTCCTCTTCTTTTTCTATACTTAGATTTTATTCCTCCAAAACTTAACTCAAAAGATAAGTCTTTGTGTTTCCCTCCCCACACCCCTGCGATACTTATCCCCTCCCTGTGCACACCTCTAGTAGGTTCTTATTTTATTTTATGGTCATGATGTATTACATATTCATTTTGCCTGACACACTGCATACCCCTCATGCATGTCATAATCTGTGTACTAGCAGCTAGATGGTGCTTGATACATAATATCTTCGTAACTGAATGAATGAAGGAATGAGAGTATATGTTCATCTTTCACTCAGCTAGTCAATCAACTGGTATTTTCGAAATATCTATTATGTGCTCACCATGTGCACAACAGATCTGTCGAAAGACTTTAAAATTTTGAATTTCAGTACTACAAAGATTTTTTCTGAGTGCCCATTATTTGCTGTGGGAATATCAAGAAGTAAAAGACATGGTTTCTAATCTCAAGAGAGACTTTCATAGTGCCTGAGTGGCGCAGTCAGTTAAGTGTCTGACTCTTGACCTTGGCTCAGGTCATGATCTCACAGTTCGTGAGTGCACTGGTGGCACGGAGCCTGCTTGGGATTCCATCTCTCCTTCTCTGCCCCTCTGCTTCCCACTCTCTAAATGAATAAATAAATAAATAAATAAATAAACATTTTTAAAAATTAAAAAAATAAAAAATAATTAAAAATAATTAAAAATAAAAAATAAAAATTAAAAAGTA
The DNA here is from genome assembly GCF_023721935.1 of Panthera uncia. Taxonomy (NCBI): domain Eukaryota; kingdom Metazoa; phylum Chordata; class Mammalia; order Carnivora; family Felidae; genus Panthera; species Panthera uncia. The sequence continues at coordinate 34,000,884 of NC_064809.1, forward strand.
AATAAATAATAAAGATTTTAAATAAATAAATAATAAAATTTATATAAATAAATAAACATTTTTATAAATAAAATAAATAAGTAAATAAACATTTTTAAAAATTAATAAAAGAGAGACTTTCAATCTTTGTAGGGAGATACAACTTTGTTCCACAAAACAATGTGAATGATACAAGCAAATTCCTATTAGATATAAAGACAAGTGGAAGAGAAACGCCATAGCACTAAACTAAGATTGGGGGTCTTAGTTGTTTCCCCCCATCTGTCATTTAACAGCTATATAACCCTGGATAGGTCACTTCATTATCTCCTTGACTCTGTTTTCTCATTTGGTAAAATGATATTTGATTTTTTTTATTACTAAGTTTCCTCCTAACTCTTTGATTTTGTAACTAAGTGCTATGGGATGACTGGAAAAGGAGCATTTATTGCGATTTAGAGCTGCTGGAAGGAAGGTGAAATCTAAGCTGAACTTGAACTTTGGGTGAGATTTTGGATAGCCAGAGAAGAGGCAGAAAGGCATTTAAGATATGGGGAACAACATAAACAAAGGGACAGGCAGAGACAGGATTGAGCAAGCATGCTTGTGAGGTGGACTAGACCAGGCTCTCTGGTGGAGAGTGTTTGTTAGAGAGGATTGAGAAACAGCTTGGGTAGGTTGCCTAGGGCCAGGAAGGACTTACGAGAGAAGCATTGGAATCAGTGCAGCTATTTTAGGATAGTTGCAAAAGGCAGAACAGAGGTAATAGGGACCAAGATTAGCTTTGCAGCAGTGAGAGGGCAGAGCAATGGTTGAAGAGAAGTTTCGAAGATAAAAATCAGAAAGCTGGCTTGGCTATCTAGTCTAAAGGAAATGGATGAGTCAAAGATACCTTTTACATTTTAAACCAGAGAAAGTGAATAAATCAGGTTCTAATCCAGGTTCCAACACCTCTAGGAAGAGGATAGCATGCCCCAACAGCCTGTTCTGTCTGCTTCCTCTAGTGACATAGGCTTGAGGGCTGCTCTAGCTCTTCTACACACCAAACTCCTGAGGACTTTTGCTAAGAACAACTCAGACACATTTTTTCTTTTTTAATAAATCTTTTAGTATCCTTGGAAGTCCTTTGAGCCTATAATGTTTTGAAACTTCCAAATTTTATCTTAATCAAGAAATTACAGGGGTATCTGACTAGCTTAATCTGTAGAGCATGCAACTCTTGATCTCTGGGTCACGAGTTCAAGCCCCATGTTGGGCATAGAGCCTATGAAAGAGAAAGAAATAAAGAAAGAAAGAAAGAAAGAAAGAAAGAAAGAAAGAAAGAAAGAAAGAAACTGCAAAGACTTCCACTTTCTTAAGAAATTAAAAAGTAGGGTATTGAGGAAGGCACCTTTTGGGATGAGCACTGGGTGTTGTATGGAAACCAATTTGACAATAGACTTCATATATTGAAAAAACAAGAGATTAAAAAGTATATTAAATCAGTGGTAACTAAATTTAAAGATCTGGCTGAACATTGATTTTATATAGAGAGATTTTATTCAAATGGTATTGCAAACATTGTTTGCCTCAGGAAAGGGATCTAATTGTGAAAGGAAGACATAATTTACTCCAGATAAAATACCTAAAATTCAAGGTCTAAATTAGTGCTGGCTCAGTCAGTAGAATGTGTGACTCTTGATCTTGGGGTTGTTAGTTTGAGCCCCACATTGGGTGTAGATATTATTTAAAAATAAAATCTTTTTGGGAGCACCTGGGTGGTTCAGTCGGTCAAGCATCTTGATTTTAGCTCAGGTCATGATCCCATAGTTTGTGAGATGGAGCCCCACATTGGGCTCTTCTATGCTGATAGCATGGAGCCTGCTTGGGATTCTCTTTCTCCCTCTGTCTTTGCCTCTCCCCTGCCTGTGCATGTGTGCATGCTCTCTCTCTCTCTCTCTCTCTCTCTCTCTCTCTGTCTCTCTCTCAAAATAAATAAACTTTTAAAAATAAAATAAAATATTTTTAAAAAATTAATTTATTTATTTTGAGAGAAAGAAACAGATGACATGAGTGGGGTAGGGACAAAGAGAGAGAGGGAGAGAGAGAGAATACCAAGCAGGTTCTGCAGTGTCAGTAAGGAGCCTGATGTGGGGCTCAAACCCATGAACTGTGAGATCATGACCTGAGCCAAAATCAGGAGTCAGACGCTTAACTGACTGAGCCACTGAGGTGACCCTAAAATAAAGTAATTTTTTTTAGGTCTAAATAAAAGTACACTGAAGGGAGATACTTTATTGTTTTTAAAAGAAATATTTTTTAATAATGTTTATTTATTTTTGAGAAAGAGAAAGAGAGCCAGGGAGAAGCAGAAAGAGAGGGATACACAGAATCTGAAGCAGGCTCCAGGCTCTGAGCTGTCAGCACAGAGCCTGATGCGGGGCTCGAACTCACAAGCTGCAAGATCATGACCTGAGCTGAAGTTGATGCTTAACTGACTGAGCCACCCAGGCACCCCTCATTCTTCAACTAATACTCATGTGCCAAAAATCATGTTATGATACTATAAGCTGTGAAAAGAGAGATGAAGCTCCCTACCTTCAGGAAACTTCCAGTCAAGGAGAGGAGAGAAGAAGTGAGCAAACGATCATACTGTAATTTTATTAGTCTTGATTGCTGCAGGTTGCAGAGGTACCTTCAGATGGAATTCAGAATGAAATTCTTCAGGAAGTGAAAAACTTTTTCAGAGGGGTAGACAAGCTGAGGGGGATCAACAGGGGATGCTGAGGCATTCAGGAATGAGCAGTGGCAGGCAGCCATCACCATCGGTAGCCTGAAAGGGCAAGGGGTGGCAACAGTGTCGATGAGGCCCCAGAGAGAAACAGAGTCAGGAGGAGGGACCTCTTGTCAGAGTGATAGTCATAGAAAAACATGGCCAGAGCTAAGGTACCACAGCAGGGAAAGGGCAGAGTAAGAAATGTTCCCATATCTCTCTGCTTCTGGTCCTTGGCGGTACTTCTCAGGGGTGGAAGCTCAAATGATAAGGTCTGTAGAACTCAGCCTGTTGGATCATTAAACAGGCTGGAGAAGAGTCAGAAGATGAATGGCCGGGGGAAGGTGTTAGAGAATAACCAGTCCGACAATGTCCTAGTCTGTAATAGAGATATAGAGGATTAGAAATCAAGAGAGGCAGGGCTCAAGTATCCCGGCAGAGAGGGACTTCTTAGCCAAGATATAGAACTTAGGCACAGAGCAGGAAACAGGGCCTTTGTGAACAGAGATGTGAGTTGGCATGATGGTGCATCTGTGACAGTTAGATTCAGGAGTAATTTGGCTGCAGGTAACAACAACAACAACAACAACAATTACTTAAACAACATAAGGTGTATTTCTCAAAAAGGAAGATAGTCCAAAGGAAGCTAGATACAGAGGCTTTACAGTCATCAGGGACTCAGGTTTTTTCTATGGACTCTATCATCCTCAGCACATAGTTTCTATCTCATGATCCCCACAGCCATACCTCTGTATTCCAATCAGCAGGAAGGAGAAGGGGTGAAAATGATTATGCTCCCTCCTTGGCTTACACCCAATTGGCCAGAAATGAATCATGTGGCCATACCCAGCTACAAGGAAGGATGGGAATAACCTCTTTATTCTGAGTATTCCTGGGTCCAGCTAAAAATCAGGGGTTTCATTTTAAGGGAAGAAGGAAAGAATGAATGTTGGGAGACAATTTGCAATATCTGTCAAAGGAAGGGATGGAAATACAGCGATTCCAAATGCTCAGCCTTGCCTGAGATGGTAAACGATTTAATTTTTTTTAATTGTTTTTTAATTTTTTTAATTTAAAAAAATTTTTAATTTTATTTTTGAGGGGGGTGGATACAGAGGATCTGAAGCAGGCTCCTTGCTGACAACAGAGAACCTGACTCAGAGCTTGAACACAGGAACCGTGAGATCATTATCTGAGCCAAAACCAAGAGCTGGATGCTTAACTGACTAAGCCACCCAGGTGCCCTGATAAATAAATTTAAATAAGCTGGAAGATGTATTTATAAAAACAGAAAATTAGTATTTTGTTCATAAGGCAACAAGGTATTTTAGGAAAGTCCAAGAACTGGGAATTAGGAATGAGTACTAGTTCTCCATTAGTTATTAACTAAGCAAGGGACCTTAGGCAAATCAGCTTACTTTCTGAATCTTGGTTTCCTCATGTGCAAAATGAGAGGGTTGGAATATATTCCATTTAAAGGTTTCCCTTCCTATAGACTCCAGAAAGTTGTTTTCTGTATGTTGGTCCTAAGATTAGCAGAGGCTGAAAAATAATAGAAATGCAGTTAGGTTAGGGTGAAGGACTTTAATGGTTGCTCTGTTAACTTTAATTGATTTAAACAATACATATTCAAATTGTTTTTCTTGGTTATTTGCTCTTCAAACATTCTAGAAATATTCCATTCATTATATTTTGGAAATGTATATATCCAGATGAAATTATGTGTATATGTATTGTCAAAATATTACTCAAAGGAACATTCTGAAAATCATACTGAATTTTTCAGATACTACATTGATTCCTTAACAAAAGATCCCTCTTTAATATGAATTCACTAACACATCTGACTCTAGAGGTGCCTGGGTGGCTCAGTCGGTTGAGCGTCTGACTCTTGATGTTGGCTCAGGTCATGATCTCATGGCTCCTGGGATCAAGCCCTGCGTGGGGCTCTATGCCCACAGTGGAGAGCCTGCTTAGGATTCTCTCTCCCCTCTCTCTGCCCCTCCCCTGCTCATGCTGTCTCCCTTTCTCTTTCTCTCTCTCAAAATAAATGAACAAACATTTAAAAAAGCAAAAAGAAAGTGTCCAACTCTTGGTCTCAGCCCAGGTCTTGATCTCAGAGTCATGAGTTCCAGGCACTACGTTGGTGTCCACACTGGCATGAAGCCTACTTAAAAAAAAAAACACAAAAAAACCCCAGGTAAAATGAATTAATTAAAATGAGAGAATAGAGATTTGTAAAAGCATCTGTTAGATATTATTTTCTTTTCAGACTGGATTCCTTCTATTTACAACCAGAGTAGATCTGAGGCAAACTTTCAAAGTAGGTACGTGTATTTCTGGCACATCTCATTGTTCTTTTTTTTTTTTTTTTTTAATGTTTTATTTTTGAGAGAGAGAGAGAGATACATAGTGTGAGCATGGGAGGGGCAGAGAGAGAGGGAGACACAAAATCTGAAACAAGCTCCAGGCTCTGAGCTGTCAGCGTAGAGCTCGATGTGGGACTCGACCTCACAAACTGAGATCATGACCTGAACTGAAGTCAGATACTTAAGTGACTGAGCCACCCAGGTGCCCCTCACTGTTCTACTTTCTTTTAAACACTCTTCCCCATCCTCCAAGCCCACAATATTCTCATATTGTTCTATTTACACCCTGGGTGAGAGAAACACTATATTACAAGGCAATTCATACCGTGATAGTAGCAACTTCTTATATTATCGCTTCATTTCCATTTTAAAAGTGTAGCTCCTTGAAAGGACAATGCTTAACCTTCAAAATGGGTTTCTCACTGTAGAATTGCCGGCTTCTTTACACTCAGAAGTATCTGAAAATTGTTTGTCTGTCTGTCTGTTTGTAGAGGAAAGGAAAGTGCTGGTATCTCTCAAATCCAACTATTCTGGTCACCCCCAGTTACCCATCAGAAACCCAGCATTTTTTAGACTTTTGGGCTAGATCTAGAAACAGTTTTGCTATTTTAGACTGAGGGTGTTTATTAGGCTATTACAAGCTTTTTGTACATATACTTTGCATATTATTGTTTTTGTATCTCAGTTATATCTGAAAGAGTAAAATAGGTAATCAAAATGAAACAACAGGCCATAAGGGATCAATCCTCTTTTATGAAGGAGCAAGGAAAAATTACACGGTTTAGACAATTCTAAGAATAAATTACTTTACATTAGTAAATTCCTAATATGTAGGGAATGCACACCCTCCCACCCACATGCACATGCAGTATTCATAAACCTAGAATAATAAGCATGCCAAAGGAAGGTAGACTTGATGTTTGGTCTAACAGAAAGCAATTGAAATAGAACTTCCTTGGTCTGTTGCATAAAATCAAGTCAGGAAGATGCTAGAAACTAAAGGAAAGTCTACTTACAAGTTGGGCACATGTCATTGGTGAGGAAAAGAAAATAGGAAATAGTCATGAATATTTGGCTTTCTTGGACCAATTCTGAGCAGTCATGTTCTAGAGGATGTAAAAGCATGGCTGGGAGACCAACTGCCCAGGACAAGCAGCCAGAGTTCACACACAAGACTTTGTGGTCAATAAACTTAGGAACTGGGCACAGTGAAGGAAGGGGTGCCCCCTCTCTTTCCTTACAACGTGCAGGAGACTCCCTTTTTCTTCCTGCTTTACTCTGTATTTCTTACTAAGGCCAGATCTAAAAGGGAAGCCTAAATTTTCATTTTGACTGATTTTCTGTTCCTACAGGACTCAAAACCACATGCTGAAACCTGACTTTCTGGTCCCCAGAGAACAACCATCAAGCAGGAGAGAATTATGGTAGTAGACTTTAGGAATTTGCCTCTGCCAAAATATGAAGAGAACTGAAGTTATGTTAAGAATTTGGAGATATCTTTCAGGAATAAATGGTTAGGTCCATGAGGCCTAGGGAAATTTGATTCAGTTCACTTTAATTCAATTAAGTCTCCTCAAAAAAACATAAGCATCTATTATGTGCTAGGAACTGTACTAATTTAAGAAACACAGACATAGATCTGTTATGGACACTGTCCTCATACAGCTTGGAAAATCAAGAGAAGACAGATACATAATTTAAATGAACTATAAAGGGTTGTCAGTACTAAGACAAGTAGAGGGTATGAAATCAGTCTAGTAAGCAATAATAAAGGCATTCACTGAGGGTCAAAGTTTACTGCCAGTTCAGCACAGTTGCACACTATTTGGAAATAATAGGATCTTCCCATCCTAGAGTGGTTTTGCGCTTAGTGATATGTTATAGAAACAAATACCTTCATATCTCCCTGATTTGAATTCATAGACTGCCTTCTGAGTTCCCCAAAATCACTCAGACTCATGCACTGTATAGTCTAGAAACAAATGTTTTCCGGGTGATCTAGGCTATTGCTGTGGAATAGAAATGTTTTATTAAAGAATAGCTGTGAGGGGCGCCTGGGTGGCTCAGTCAGTTGAGAATCTGACCCTTGGTTTTGGTTCAGGTCATGATCCCAGGGTCGTAGGATCGAGCCCTGAGTTGGGCTCTAAACTGAGTGTGGAGCCTGCTTGGGATCTCTCTCTTTCTCTCCCTCTCTGCCCCTCTCCCCCACTCATGCTCTCTCTCTTAAAAAAAAAAAAAATGGTTCTGAAATGGACAAATTCTTTGAGCTGCAACAGACTTTCTGTCGGTGACCATGGTGGACGATGAGTGGCAGGCACAGGGTGGTTTGTACTGGAGAGGTACAGTGTGACCCCATCCAGTGTGCAGGCTCTGGAACAGCTTGCCTGGGTCGAAACATGGCTCCACCACTTACCTACCTGCTGTATAACTGGGGCAAGTAATTTAACTCCTCTGGGCTTCAAATTCCTCCAGGCCCATGAGGAGTATCTCAAGTATCTTAAGGCCCATGATGAAAGGGGAGGAAAGAACATTTTTTTTAATGTTTATTTTTGAGACAGAGACAGAGAGAGAGAGAGAGAGAGAGAGAAAGAGGGAGAGAGAAATACATAGTGTGAGAGAGGGAGACAGAATCTAAAGCAGGCTCCAGCTCTGAGCTGTCAGCACAGAGCCTGAGTGGGTTTCAAACCTGTGAACCGTGAGATCATGACCTGAGCTGAAGTCGCACACTTAACTGACTGAGCCACCCAGGTGCCCTGGAAAGAGCATTTTTAAATGCCTCCTATGTCCTGCAGCTATGAAATTCCATTTTACAGAAGAAGAAATTAGGGGTCAAAGAGGTTAAATACTGCTTTCAAGAGTACACAACTGGCAGAATAGACAAAACTGTAGAGACAGAAAGATGAGTGGTTGCTTAGGGTAGGGGTAGGCGGGTGAGGGGATAGGTTTGGGGGAAATGGGAGTGACTGCTAATGGATATGACACTTCTCAGAGAGGTGATGAAAATGCTCTAAAATTGATTATGGTGATGGTTACACAACTCTGTGACTATAATACAACCATTTAATTGTACACTTTACGTGAATTGTATGGCATGTAAATTATGTCTCAATAAAGTGGTTAAAAAAAAAAAGAGTACACAGCCAAGAAGCATCCAAGTCTGATTCAGACTTGGGCCAGGAGGATGACTTCAGGGCCAGCTCTTGTTATTACATCATCATACCATCTCTCAAACAGAACTTGGTGCACAGACATTCTCCTCACACAGGACACTATACACACCAAAAAATACCTAGAAGATTGGGTCCCACTCTAGTTCCACCTCCAAACCCTGAGAGGCCCCTGGAAAACAGGAAATGGGCATGTAAGTGAGTTAGCTATTGTAAGCTCAGAACCTGTATGCTGTCTGTTGACTTTGTTATTTTTGAGTTTCCCTTGTTTATTTTCCTTTTGGCTTCCCTGAATTTTTAGGAATGTTCCTTTGGCAAATCCTCACTAGTCCCAAACTGTGTTAGGAAGAGAAAGGAAGAAGCCTTGGTGTTTTTCCACACTCGGACCAGAGGGAAAAGGCGAGGAGGCCTGCTACCACCGCCTGAGGTCTTTGCAGACAACCCAGGCCACCAGAGTCAGCACAACCCGGACTCACCCCCTCAGGTGTACCAATGAAGAGCAAGCGAAGTTCAAGTACACTGGGGATGCTTCTGTGGCCTCACCACCATGTCTGCTCTGTGAAGAGGGCAGAAATCTTCATATTGCTCCCTTAATGACAGGGGCCGCACAGCAGAATAGAGGTCATCATCGTTGCAGCAAATTCATTTTCTTAGCATGGGAGAGTGAAGTAGAATCCAGTTTTATTCAATTTATTTGATTAGGGAGGTGGAATTTGGAAGTTAGTATTATGTTGAAACCAGAACTAACAATACCAGTATTTTAAATGTTACTTAGTAATGATTTTGATTATACCCTGCTTCTTAAAAAAAAAAAAAAGGCTTATAACAGACATATTCTTGAAAGAGTTGTGTAAGTCAATCATATATTAAACATTTGAGAAAAAGAGATGCTGAAATGTTAAGAAATGTTGCAGTTAATTGTTTTGATGAAAATAATCACCACTTAAAATTTTTTCTCTACACTTCTATTTCCCAAATATGTCATAATAAGTATAACTCTTAACTCTTATAATAGGGAAATATTATTTGTAAACTTAAAAATTAAAATAGCTCTCATTTTTCAATTTTCTTCTCCTCTCTCCTTCTCTCTCCTCTCTCCTTCTCTCTCCTTCTCTCTCCTCTCTCCTTCTCTCTCCTCTCTCCTCTCTTCCTCTCTCCCCTCACTCCTCCTTCTTCTTCAAGTAGGCTTCACACCCAGCACAGAGCCCAATGTTCAAGGGGCTTGAACTCACCACCCTGAGATCAAGATCTAAGCTGAGATCAAGAATCAGATGCTTAACAGACTGAACCACCCAGGTGCCCCTCAATTTTCCACTTTTCTAATTCTTTTATATAAGCATGTATTATTTTTACAATAAAATATTTTAAAAAATCATCCCTAACTAAAGTCCTTTGTAAACTTGAATTTTTACAAACAAATTAAGGCTTAAACCAGTATTAAATGCCCCTGTTTACTTCTGTATATCCTTAATATTCAAAGTTGACACTGTCAGTAAGTACCATCCAGATGTCTGAGTGGTCAATGAGGCTTGACCATCCTTTTGAGGCTAGAAACAAGTCAAGATTGGCTGCCCTTTGGTTTTTGGATTCAGCCATTATTGAAGCCTGAATCAATATTGGTAGCTATTCATAGCCTAGCCTTTTCACCTCTGGAGAAGTCCTACAGTGCTGGCCAAAGATGTCCTCTATTATTGTGTTACTTGTGCCAAACAGGATTGTGTGCTGATTCTGTGACTCAGTGTTACAGAATGTTGCTTAAAGCTGAGCTTCTGTGGATAGCTCACTCCACTGTGGTCCTGTTTACTACACAGCAGTTGTTCATAGGTATTCCTCTTAGTCATCCTCTTGAGTCTTGCTCAGCGAATGGAGTTGCAAAATACCTTGCTCTTATGCAAGTTATGTCCTTGCACCTTTCTTGCTGGTGATCTTGTCTTGTTCGTGATGTAAGTTTGACTCAAGAATGAAGTTGATGAAAGTGTTAAGAAATTAGATATGAAGTCCAAGGAAGGCAGAAGTCATACAAACATAAAGCCTAATAAAACCTCATCTTGGCAATGTAAGTCTTTAACATATTTTGAAATTCTATGTCAGCTATGGTGACGTCATTTATACTGTACTTGCCAGTTCCCCAAAAGGCAACATAGGCCTTCCTTGGGATGTTTTCTCTTAGATTTTTCGTGCATTCTTAGGCCTTAATTAAGTTGGAGGACTGTTTTTCAGATCTGAATTGCTTACAAATCTCCTTGGCTTTATGGAGGATTTTCCTGGCGTATCTTGTCATGTCTCCTTTATATGTTATTGTTAGTCTGGCCTGACTTTTCAAAAAGGATTGCTAATGTCTGATGATTAGACATTGAAAGCTTGATAACTATGATATAATGGAAAGAACAAAATGGGGATTGGAGTCCAGGATTTTGGGCTCAACTTTCCCCCAATATTTTATTATGAAAAATTTCAAACATATGGAAAAAACAGTTGAAAGAAGGGGTGCCTGGGTGGCTCAGTCGGTTAAGCGGCCGACTTCGGCTCAGGTCATGATCTCACAGTCCGTGAGTTCGAGCCCCACATCGGGCTCTGTGCTGACAGCTCAGAGACTAGAGCCTGCTTCAGATTCTGTGTCTCCCTCTCTCTCTGACCCTCCCTCGTTCATGCTCTGTCTCTCTCTGTCTCAAAAATAAATAAACATTAAAAAAATAAAAAAAAACAGTTGAAAGAATTGTATGTGTATATACCTATTACACACACACACACACACACACACACATTCTACAGTTAACATTCTGCTTTATTTGCTTTATCATTTACCAGTCCATCTAACCATGTGTCAGTTGATCTTATTTTTTGATCCATTTCAAAATAAGTTGCAGATATCAGGATACCAAACCCCTAAACACTTCAACCTGCATATTAATAACTAGAGCTCAATAGCTGTTTATGATTCTTTTTATTGAGGTAACATTTATATATAGTGAAATAAAAAAATCTAAAGTATTGTATCCAATGAACTTTGGCAGATGACATCTCTGTAACCCAAACTTCCAACAAGAATATAGAATATTACCTTTATCCCAGAAAGTTCCCTCATAGCCTTTCTAGTCAATTCTAGTGTCTACATTTCCCAGAAGCAACTGCTATTCTGATTTCTTTTCAAAATAGATAAATTTTGCCTGTTCCAGAACTTTTTCTAAGTGGACTCAGACTGTACGTAATGTTTCTATAAGTCTTCTTTCATTCGGCATGATGTTTTTGAGATTCATCTATGTTGTTACATATTTGTTTCAATACACTACAGTTTCTATATTCATTCTCCTGTTGATGGATATTCAGGTTGTTTCCAGGTTTGGACCGTTATGGATAAAGCTTCTATGAGCATTCTGGTACACATTAAAAAAATTTTTTTTTTTTTTAATTTTTTTTTTCAACGTTTTTTATTTATTTTTGGGACAGAGAGAGACAGAGCATGAACGGGGGAGGGGCAGAGAGAGAGGGAGACACACAGAATTGGAAACAGGCTCCAGGCTCCGAGCCATCAGCCCAGAGCCTGACGCGGGGCTCGAACTCACGGACGGCGAGATCGTGACCTGGCTGAAGTCGGACGCTTAACCGACTGTGCCACCCAGGCGCCCCAACAACACCTCTTTTATAATCCCAAAAGGAATAAAAGCACATGTCCACAAAAAAATGTGTACCATGTGAAGCCTGATCTCACAGTTCATTGATAGAATCCCACATCAGGCTCTTTGCTGAAAGCGTGGAATTGTGATTCAAATTCTCTCCCTCCCTCTTGCTCTGTCCCTCCCCTGCTCTCTTTGTCTCAAAAGTAAATAAATAAACTTAAAAAAGAGTAAGATTTATAAGACACTGTAAAACTTTTCTCAATGTAATTATACCACTGAACACTCCACTAGCAGTATTTGAAAGTTCCAGTTGCTCCATGTCTTCATCAACATTTAGTGTTGTCAACCTTTTTAATTTGATAGGTGTACAGTGGTATTGTGTCGTGGCTTTAATTTGCATTGCCCTAATGATGAATGATTTTAAGCATCTTTTCCTGTGTATTTATCTCTCTCTCTCTCTCTCTCTATATATATATATCTTTCTTTGTGAAGTGTCCCTCAACTGTTTTGTCCAGTTTTTAATTGGGTTGTCTGTTGTTTCATAGGTATTCTTTATATTCAAGTCTTTTGTCATATATATTACATATTACATATTATATTATATTAATTTATTATTTATGTTATTATTTAATAATATTATTTATTATTTATATTATAATTGATATTATATTATTTTTTATTTTGCATTAAGTTCAGACTTCCAAAATATCACAAAAATGGCATGGAGAATTCCCGTATACATTTTACCCATATTCCTCACATGTTAACAGTTTACCTTACTTGCTATATCAATTATTCTCTTTCAGTGTATATATGTATGTGTACATATAATATGTGTATAAGTATAGGTAGATGGATAGATATAACAATTTCTGATATATTTGAGAGTAAATTGCAGACATGATGATTTTTACTTCTAAATTCTTCAGTGTGCATTTACTTTTTTTCTTTAAAGAATATTCTCTTGGGGCACCTGGGTGGCTCAGTTGGTTAAACACCATGCTCTCACAGTTGGTGAGTTTGAGCCCCATGTTGGGCTCTGTGCTGACAGCTTACAGCCTGCTTGGGATTTTCTGTCTCTCTCTCTCTCTCTCTCTCTCTCTGCCCCTCTCCTGGTCTCTCTCTCTCTCTCTCCCTCTTAAAAATAAATAAATAAACATTTTTAAAAAATAAAGAAAGAACATTATCTTACATAAAAACAGTACAATGATCAAATTTAGGAAATGAATATTGATATAATACTATTACCTAAACTTTAACCATACTCAAAATTTATCAGTCATCCCATTAATACCCTTTATTATATCTGGGATCACATATTTCATTCAGTTATGATGTTTCTTTAGTCTCTGGTAGTCTGGAACACTTTCTCAGTATTTCTTTGCCTTTTATAACCTTGACACTTTTAGGATTACAGACTAGGTATTTTATAGAATTTCCCTCATTTTGGGTTTGTTTGATGTTTCCTCATGTTTAGATTGAGGTTATGTATTTTTTGGCAGGAATACCACAGAAGGAAAGTTGAGTCCTCCTCAGTGCATCCTATCAGGAGGTAAATGATGTCCATTTGTACCATTACTGGTACTGTTAACTTTAATCATTTGGTTAGGGTAAAATCTGCTCTATTTCTGCACTGAAAAGTTACTGTTTTTTCCTTTGTAGCTAATAGGTATCTATTAGATATATCTTTTGCAAATTCTTTTCTCACTATGTGGCTTGCTTATTCTATTCTTTTTTTTAATTTTTTAATATTTATTTATTTTTGAGAGAGAGAGAGAGAGCATGAGCAGGGGAGGGGCAGAGAGAGAGGGAGACACAGAATCTGAAGAAGGTTCCAGACTCTGAGCTGTCAGCACAGAGCCCAATGTGGGGCTTGAACTCATAAACTGTGAGATCATGACCTGAGCCAAAGTCGGAGGGCTAATCGACTGAGCTACCCAGGCTCCCCCTGCTTGCTTATTCTATTCTTAACAATATCTTTCGAAGAGTAGAAATTTTAAATTTTGATGAAGTTGAATTCATCAACTTTTTATTGCTTTTTGTGTCCTCTGTAAGAAATATTTACCTACCCTCAAGTCATAAAGATATCCTCCCGTGGTTTTTTTTTCTAGAAGCTATAATTATAGTTTTATTTTTTGTATTTTAGTCTCTAATCCATCTCAAATTAGTCTTTGTGAATGGTGTGAGGTAGGGGGTCAAGGTTCATTTTTTTTTTTTCTCATATGGCTATTTAGTTGTTCCAGCACCATTTGGTTGAAAATACTTTAGTTTCCCCATTGGATTGCCTTGGTACCTTCACTGAAAATCAAATAGCTGCATATATGTGGGTGTAGTTTTGAATTCTGTATTTTCTTTCTTTGTTATATTTGATTATCCTTATGTTTAGGCCCCATTTTTACACTAACTTTATAACTGGTCAATTCAACATAATCTCTCTGGGCCTCAGTTCCTTATTTACATAATGAATTATTGTAGCTACCTAATTTGTGAGGCCTCATATCTATAATATCCTATAGTTGTTGGTTCTTAGATTCTTAGCACTGCACCATTCTATTTGTGTCAATCATTTTTCAAACTGATTTTATAGCTTGCTGGTTTTGAAAGAAGTTTTATCAATGTGAGGATCTGCATGAATTCCCTCTCTTTCCCATAACTCTGGGGTCTCATTTCTGTCTCATAATTTCAGAAAAGTGGTTCCAATTATTTAATGTTGACTAGAACTAGTAACAGACCCTACTCTGTCTTCTGGTTTCTCTGGTAGAAATGTCTTATAAACAGAGACACTTGCCAAAAGTTAAGAGCAGCTATGACAATCGGGTATTCTATAAATAGGGTAACCATATATTTTATCTTTCAAATAAGTGCACTTTTGAGATTGAAAAGGATAATAATAATAATAATAACATTATTATTATTTTTTGTCCCTGAGGGAGTGGACTGTTCCTGAAATATCACAATACCTGTTTTATGTGAAGAGTAATGGGGCAAGCTGCTATTCCATCTCCCTTCTCCAAAAATCCATTTAATATATTGTTCTTGGATAGAAGGCATATCAGGTATTAAACTGATAAGAACAGATACTACACTTGATCTTGGCCAAAAGGTCAAGAAGTGATGAAAATGGGTAATTATTAATAACAGTGTCAGGACAACAGGTGTAAACCAAGAGTGCCCTGGAATGTATAGCAGCCCTGTTAATAAACCTCTTAGAACTCAATCAAAGTCATTCATTCAACAGCCATTTTTCAAAAGCCTAAGTACCAAGCTCTGTATTAGGTGTGGAGAGTCTAAGATAACTAACTGATTCCTGCACTAAAGAGCTTTCAGTATAGTTGGGGAAGCAGACAAAAAACCCAGACAACTATAGTGAGATATTTAAGTTCTATGACAGATATTTGCCCAGGGTTCCCTGTAAGGCAGGCAGGAAATATACTTGAGCTGAGGTGTTTTTTTGTTTTTTTGTTTTTAATTTACATCCAAATTAATTAGCATATAGTGCAACAATGATTTCAGGAGTGGATTCCTTAATGCCCCTTACCCATTTAGCCCATTCCCCCTCCCACAACCCCTCCAGTAATCCTCTGCTCTCCATATTTAAGAGTCTCTTATGTTTTGTCCCCTCCCTGTTTTTATATTATTTTTGCTTCCCGTCCCTTATGTTTGTCTGTTTTGTCTCATAAAGTCCTCATATGAGTGAAGTCATGTGATATTTGCCTTTCTCTGAGTGACTAATTTCGCTTAACATAATACCCTCTAGTTCCATCCACGTAGTTGCAAATGGCAAGATTTCATTCTTTTTGATTGTTGAGTAATATTAAGCTGAGTTTTTAAAGAACAAAGTGTTGCCAAAGGATTTGCAGGAGGTGGCAGAAGGTATGTTGTAGAAGGCTTTCAGGTACCAGATGAACAATTGGGATAATGAAAATAATAGCATTAATAGAAAGTTAGATTTGCATAGCCTTTTAAAGAGTTGTCAAAAATTGGGATGCTTGCTTGGAGGAGAATAGAGAAACAGCAGTGTCAACATAGCCAGAGGAAATGAGAATAGCAATCCGTAAAAGAGATGAGCATTCAGCTCCTCAAACAATTTTCATGGAGGCCAACCAACAGCTGCTCCCAAGAGTGGCTTTCCACCCACTTCTCTTTCTGCATTCCCCCTGGATGACCTCATCCACTCCCAAAGTTTCAAAGGACAGTTCTTTGTTGATGCCTCTTAAATGGGTATGCTAGTCCTGGACTTTCTGCTGAACTGCATGTCTGAATATTCCCTGCTCATTGACTCAAATTCAACACATCTATTAACATTTCTCTCCCTCCCCAGATCTGCTCTTCTTTGGTATTCTGTATTCTACAGAATGACCTCTCTGTCCACCCTATTGCTTACATATCAGAAACCCAGGAATCGTCCTATAAGTTCCCTTCTTAGCTCCATGTCCTTCTGAGTCTACCTTCCTTTGTATCACCTGAACCCCTCCCCTCCATTTCCACCTTGGTTGTGGCTCTTGTCACTTCCAATCTAGATTACTGCCAAGCCTCCTAACTCTTCTGCTTGTCACCAATCTGGTCTCCACTCAAACTATCCTCCCTCCTGCAGCCAAGGCAAGTTTCTAAAATGCACATCAAGCACCCCCACTTCTCTGCTTAAAACCTTTAAGTGACTCTCCACATTGCTTAAAGATCACATCCTTTAGCCTAGCAACTAAGGCCCTTGACAGTGAGATCCATGACGATTTCTCTGGCCTTACTGTGCATGCCTCACTCACACAGCTTTCACTAGGCTAGCCACTCAAGGCCACTTACACACCTCCATGCCCTCACACTGGCTATTCTCTTTTCCTTCTCTCCCATCCCTGCTTCTCTGATTGGCCTTCAAAAGCCTCTCCTCTAAGTTTCAAGAACACAACTTTTCTACATTTCAATGTCTGTCACTCCCACCAGACCAGGGTTTCTCAGTCTTAGCACTGTTGACACTTTGGACCACATACTTCTTTGTTGTGTCCCCAGACATTGTCAAATGTCCCCTTGAGAGTAAAATTGCCCCCATTAAGCACTACTGTCCCAGACTATGAGCTCCTTCAGGGCAGAAACCATGTCTTAGTTACATCCCTAATATTTCCCATGCTGCCTAAGAGGCAATGGATATTCAGTAAATATTTATGTAATGAATGAAGGCAAGAAGAAATGAATGTCCTTCTCATTGATGTTGGTGGGACAGTTAAATAGTACAAGCTCCAGGGAATACAACTTAGCAATATCTATAGCAGTTATAAATAATTTTTCTTGGGGAGCCTGGGTGGGTCAGTTGGTTGAGCGACTGACATCGGCTCAGGTCATAATCTCACAGTTTGTGAATTTGAGCCCCGCGTCAGGCTCTGTGCTGACAGCTCGGAACCTGGAGCCTGCTTCAGATTCTGTGTCTCCCCTTCTCTCTGCCCCTCCCCTGCTCATGCTCTGTGTGTGTTTGTCTCTCTCTCAATAATAAATAAACGTTAAAAAAAAGTTTTAATGTGGCCTCACTTTATAAAAAGCAAAAAACAAATAACTTTTCTTGTAGGGATTTTATAGCTATAGTCATACATATGTAAAATGATAAATGTTCCACATTATTTATTGAAGCTTTGTTTTAATAACAAAAGCCTAATCATCCATTAGTGAGACACTCTTTAAATAAATCATGGTCCTTTATACAATGGAACATTATGCAACAGTAAAATAGAATGAAAAATCTTACATGCATTTATATGGAAAGATCTCCAAGATGCAGCAAAAGTGCAGAATGGGTTATTTGTGTTAAAAGGGAGAATAAGAGTACATATTTGTACTTACTTATATATGCATGAAGAAACTGTGGAAGGATACACAAGATAATAGTAATAGCTGTGTGTGTGTGTGTGTGTGTGTGTGTGTATTAAGGGTGAGGTTGGGAACTGGGCAGTGAAAGGGCAAAAGAGGAGGAAGATTTTTCATTGTGTACCTATTTATACTTTCTAATTTTTAAGTCTTATAAATGTATTGCCTACTTGAAATAATTATTTTTATAGGAAAGGCAGAAAATTGTAATGGAATTTACAGGTAATGAAGTGTACAAAACTTGAACTAATAATTGGTTAATTCATTATAATAATTATTGCTACAAAGCAGAGTTCTATATAAAAATATAATAAAACCTTTTTCAGGGGCGCCTGGCTGGCTCATTCAGTGACTATGGATCTTAGGGTTGTGAGTTTGAGCCCCATGTTCACTGTAGAGCTTACTTAAAAATAAAACCTTTAATTCTTTCTCTTTTTTTTAAGAGAGAGAGAAAGTCCTCTCATGTGAGTGGGGGAGGGGCAAAGGAAGAGGGAGGAAGAGCTTCTTAAGCAGGATCCATGCCCAGCTGAAGAGTCATATGCAGGCTCTTTCCCAAGACCCTGAGATCATGACCTGAGCCCAAATCAAGAGTCAGACTCTTAACGGACTGAGCCACCCAGGTGCCCCAAAATAAAATCTTAAAACAAAACAAACAAACAAAAGGAACCCTTTTCAAATCCATGATCATTTATGTCCCATGTAAAAATATTGTGTTCATCTAGTTACAAAAACTTCCCTCTAAAGAAAGCTTTTGTGCAATAAATGTTTTCTCTAGTCTAATGTAACAGTCAGTAGGTTGCTTTTTTTTCTTTTTCCCTATACATTCAAGTAGCCATTCCCCTGGTATTTCCTGAGATACCAACAGTAGATGCACAGCAAGTAGATGTTTAGAGGGATATGAAATGAACAAGACGCACTCCCTGTTTTTGAGTGGTTTATAAACTAATCAGAACTCTTTATGTCTGGAGCCTTCTCTTTGCTCAAGCCTTTGCTCAAATGTCACCTCATACTCTGATCCCACTTTTTAAAATAGCCACCATTGCCGCACCTAACTCTTCATTCCCTTACACTTACTTATTTTCCTTCATATTGCTTACCACCATTTGCCAAATTACAAATTCATTTGATTATTTTTCATATTATCCAATTAGAACAGCACCTGATCCATAATAGGCTCTCAGATGGATAAATGAATGAATGAAGAAGAAAGGAATGGCTGCAGCATCCCATATTATAGGGTGTGGTATGAACAATACAGAAGGTCAAATAGGATATGTGGGCCTGAAGAATCAGAAATTCTACAACATGAATTTGAGATGGGGAAGTTTGAAAAGTTGTCATAATGAAGTATAGACCAGAGGCCTCATGTGCTTTACATTGGTCAGAAATCATCCTTAACCAGCTTATAGAAGACTAAGTGGGGTTTGACCAACAACCTGAAGGTATACTTGAATTCTACACAAAGATAATTGACTAGGATCAAAACCCAAGCCAGTGCCCCAATATAAGGTTACCTAAAAACTCAATAGTCCTCAATTGTTTTTGTAGGATAATGTTCAGAACTCTCAGTGGTACTTAAGCGCTATTTAAATTCTCTTGATTGTAAGGTCCCTTTCCCCACCTTTCTTTGGCCTCAACCACTGAGGAGAGCTGAAGCTTTCATTAAGTTACTCTGGCCTTTTATTAGAGGGTGCTTGGTGAACAATTGGGGTGTGGTTTGCATTCTTTTCCAGCCACCTGAATGGCAGGTTATATGGGCTTAATGGATCTAAGATGATGACAGAGAAGGCTGGTGACTAATGCATTTAGCCACCTTGTTTCCAGAACAATCACCTGAGTGAAAACCTTCTTGTCATCCTTGATCAATCTTGTTAAAGGGAGCTGGACTGGTATCAGTCCAGTGTGGAGTATGTGCTTGTACATACATGAAATTGTGAAATCAGTGTCTCATTTTAGAATACCCCTTCCAGGTCTTGCTTCATGGTAATGACTCTCATTCTCCATGACCTGTCATCAGCACTGGCACTTTTGACCAACCCCTTCCCTGAAACTCCTATATCCCTTGATTTCAGTGACACAACCCTGTACCACTACTTTCAAAGCAAAATCAATTGAAGTTAAGAACCCGCACTGTGGAGGGGGCAGCATTGACTGGCTCAGTCTGATGAGCATGTGACTTTTGATCTCAGGTTTATGAGTTCGAGCTCTACTTTGGGTGTAGAGATTATTTTTAAAATTTTTTGTAATGGGGGTGCATGGGTGGCTCAGTTGGTTAAGCATCCGACTTCAACTCAGGTCATGATCTCACAGCTCATGAGTTCAAGCCCCTCATCGGGCTCTGTGCTGACAGCTCAGAGCCTGGAGCCTGCTTCCAATTTTGTGTCTCCCTCTCTTTCTGTCCCTTCCCTGCTTGTGCTCTGTCTCTCTCTGTCTCAGACATAAATAAACATTAAAAAAGAAGTTTAAAAAAATAAAAACTAAATAAAAATTTTTGTAATGAAAAAAATAAAAAACACACACTGAAGAAAATAAAAAAGAACACACATGCTGAAGTCACACTGCTGGGGTTTGACTCTGGGTTCTGAGCCTTGCTAGGTGAGCTCAGGCAAGTTGCTTAAGCTCTCTGACTCTCGGTATCTTTAAGTGATAGTTCTTACATTATGAAATCATCATCAAAATTAAATGGGTGAATAAATTTTAAATACTGACAATAGTGCCTGGAACATAATAAGCATTTGATTAGTTGTCATTACTTTATATTTGAATTCTCTCTGGCTCCTTCTCTGGCTCCTCTTCCAGTTCTCTGAATATGATTCAAAATTTGCCTCTTTATCTTTTCTTCTCTACACATTTTCTTTCTTTTAGGTATGTAATCCTTCCTCTGGGAATGATTGTATGGAAAGGATGGTGAACTCTGTGATGGTTCTGATTTCCCTCCTGAACTCCAGCCATACTCCCAGTGCCAACCAGACATTTACTTGGTTGTCTCGATAGTACCAAAATTGACATCCCGATATCCCAGACTCATCATCTCAGGAAAACATATTCTTTGATGTCTTCCCAGACTTCCATGTTCAAACAATTAATGAGCCCTTTATAATCCTTTGTTATCTATATCCCTTCCATTTCCAGTGCTACCCCCTAATATCAGCCTTTCTGACCTCACACCTGCATTGTTCCAATTGCTTTGAGTTTCTTTTACCTGCGCATCAATTAATCACAGAGCGTACAAAAAATTTCCCAAGATTCTTCTACTCAGGAAACTTTAGGACCTATCTCTTGTCTAGCATATAAAATCTAAATCCATAACTTAGCATTTAAGGTCTTCCTGGCTCTGGCTCCCAACTGTCTCCCCCTTCTTCCCCATACGTCTGCATGGACCCCACGTTCTAGCCACCTTGACTTCTTCAGTCTCTGTGTCTTTAATCACATTGTTCAGCTTATGATGGCTCTTCACCCAACTCCAGCTATTGAAATCCTAAGTCCTACTTACCCTTCAGAGCCTAGTGTACAGACCACTTCTTCCAGGAGGTCTTTCCTAACTTCTCAGTTCCCTTAAGCTCTTTCAAGCTTTCTACCTTATATATAAGTACATTATAGTTACCACATATTGCCCTGTATTGTAATTATTTATTTCCATGGCTTGACTCCCCTGATAGACTGCAAACATTTTGTGGGTGGGATCCTCTTCTGTATATATCTTTGCATCAGACTTCCTTGGTTTAATACTGTTCACAGAGTAGATTCTTAATGTGAATGAATGAATGAAATCATATGCCTACTTTTATCTGTGTATAATTTTTCCCAGAGATTTGGTGATAACAACTGCTGCCACCGAGTCATAATCTAAAACAGAAAATACACTTCAGAGGATAATTAAATTTCCTTGGCTCATTAAATCTTGTAATTTGGGAAGTGGCTTCAGTGATGTGGTCATTTTTCTGCTAAGCCCCAAACGCAGACCATCAGTTCATGAAGAGGCAACATGTGGAAATGTTTATCAGCCACTAAATGCCAGAACAGAGTGGTTTGGCTGCTGCCAACAAGCAATCAATCACAGTATTTAGCTCTTCATACTCTGGGTCCAGAAGCTCGTATAGGAATTATGAGAAATATAAAAACAGTTTAAGATGTTATTATTTCATGGAGGCCTTTGATCTGATTATGAGACAAAATCAGCATACTTGAAATAATTTAAAAATAAATAAGGCTAATGTGCATAGTATTGGTAATAAGTGTCACAGGAATTTAGAGAAAGAAAAGATAAAAATAATACTAGTCACCATTTGCATGCATAGCATTTGACAATTTATTATAATTTATTTCATATAATTTCTCCCCAAGTCTTTTGAGCCAAGCATTAGTATTCTCATTTTACAAATGCAGAAACCAAGGTTAAGAGATTAGGTAATTTGCCCAAGGTCTAGAAACATAGCTAGAAAATATTGTCATTTACCAGCTGGGCAAATCCACGTACCACGGCTTCCATCTGGACTTTTTAAAGTCTACCTCTGAAACTGTGTATTATTCTTCTACACAAAACCTCAGTAGTTCTTAAGCAATATGATGTCAACTTCTAAATATGGCATTCAAAGCCCTCCACATTGTGTCTACAATAACCTACCCTTCCAGCCCCATGGCCAGGTACTCCTCACCTTGTACTCTGGTGGAAGAGGACATCTCAGACTCCACCTCTTTTTATAAAACCCAATGTTCAGGCCTCTGTGTCTTAGTTAGACATTTTTGGTTGTAAGCCAACTGCAACATATAAACAAGCAAAAATGGTGAAAGCTTGGTGCGGGGGCTGGCTGTCTCAGTCAGTGGTGCATGCGACTCTTGATCTCAGAGTTGTGAATTCGAGATCCACACTGGATATAGAAATTACCTAAACAAATAATTTTTTTAAAGGTGAAAGCTTATTATAAGGATATAAAGAAATCTCATTTAACCTCACAGCCTAACATCTCTTCAAAAGAGATTGCAACGTGGACCTGGGAAATGCAGGCCCTCCCTGAACCCTTTTGGTCCCAACTCCTGTCTGAATATTTATTTCCTTCATCCTCTTCTCCTGGGTACATGGTAGAGGATTGCTGTGCTACTTTTCTAAGTTCAAAATCTTCAATTGCAAGGGTAGAGACTAACCAATACCAATGGACATTGATTTCAAATTCACGAATAAGAAAACTTAATGGTAGCTTGTGTCAAGTGTCATCTATGGCCAGGGAGGGTAGGGTCTCATCACACAAACATGGCCTTTACAACCCTTCCTTATGTGTGGGACATTTGGTGATGGGAGGAGAATTTCTTGAAAAAATAAATCCAACCAAACAGATCCACCGCATTCTACCTTACTTAACCTCATCCTAGAAAAATCCTGACCCTCCTTCCAATCCCAGATTAAATGCCACTTAAAAATTTTTTTTCCTTAGAAAGACACATGTTATGTATTTTATCTAGCTGTATGACCTCTCCTATCACAGTTCTTTGCACATAACAGTTGCTCAATAAATAGAGGTTGAATTGGGTTAAGGTAGGGTAATAGAAGAAGACTTTGTGGCAAGTGGTATTTGGCCTGGACATTAAAATAGGGACATGATTTTCATCAATGTGGGGAGGGGTCATTGTGGCCTGGGGAAATAATGAGCAAGAGTTCAGGAGTGGAAGAGCAGTGAAGAGGCAACCCTGAATGGAGAATGGTGTGGGCCCCAGGGATCATCAAGGAGGAGACTGAGGCCTGTGGGAAGCCTTGACAGGTGGGTAGGCAGAGAAATTATACTTAAGGCCACAGGCAACTGGGAGGCAGTATAAGAACAGAAAATGTCTTGGTGAAAGGAGAAAGTAGCAAAGGAACATGAACCTCATGGCACACAGCAAAGCTGAAAGAAAGGAGAAGGTAATACAGAGACGGAAAGAGAAAGAAAAAGGATAAGGGTGCAGAGCCAACACAAGGCCAGCAGGTCACTTGGAAGACTGTTGGGAACTTGGGCATGAGCTGGTGAGGACCAGACTACTAGAGTGTCCACGGCTGAAAGAACAGGAAGAACAAATCTGAAAGAGATTTTCAAGAAAGAAACTGTAGAACTGGGTCTGATATTTACTGCCACTATTATGGATCTCATTTATACATGTCAACAGCACTATAAGGTAGTTTCTTATGTATAAGTGAGGTAACTATGGTCACATAGGAAAGTGGTAGAGCCTGGATTTGAACCCATTCCTATCTGAGTCTAAAGCACCACTCTTTCCACCATGCCACACTGCTTGGTTATATTTACTGCACTTTCTTAGCACTGTTGACTTAAGCCAGCATGTCTGAGCACCGGGAATCTATGTCAATCTCCTGAAACCTTACCTCTACCCTGCAGGACACTCTCCAAAAAATTGTCAGGCTAAATCTGTAAGAACAAGATGGAGACAATTAGGTAAATTTACTTTCCCTTTCTGGGCTTTCAATTCTTCATCCACAAGAGGGGCAAAAATGGTGGGATATCACTTCTAAAACTAGATTACAAGCCCAGCTCACATTCTGACTAAAACTAATGAGCAACGCTGAGCCAGAATCACCACTTAGGCCACGCCTGGGGTTCCTGACTCTTAGAAACAGTGAGAAAATAAATATTTGTTGCTCTATGCAGCTAAGTTTTGGGTAATTTGTTACACAGCAATAGATAGCTGATGCATCCCATAAGCTGACAAGTTTGACAAGAGAGTGATTTAATGGCATGGGCTATGAAAAATTCCCTGTTGGTCTCATCTGTCAGTGCAATCTATTGTAAATGTTGGCACATGATAGAGGAAATAGGCTGAAAGAATAAGTCACCACCCAAGGTGGACCCAGGACTCAAACCAGGCAGTCTGACTCCAGAGAAAAAGGCAAGGTTGGTTAATGCTAGTGAACAGCCATAGCCATGTCTTTGTGGCTGACTGTAGAGGAAAGAAGCCAGGAAAAAATCCTTAAGAAACCATTTTGGGTTTTGTTCATCAGCAAACATTAGGGCTCCTTACTTCTGAAGGGCTTCACAGGATACCAATATTTTTTCCAGTGCTGGTTTCTGGAACACCACAGACAAAGCATTAGGAAAGCACCCACTTTATCCTCTATTAATTCTGATATATTTTCCAGGTCAACAAAGACAGTTTATCTCAAATCAGCTTCCTATGCTATGTGAGTTTGGTGGCTCCTTTGCTTTTTAAGGTAACTCTTAAAAGGGAGTAATGGGACTGTCACCTGGGAATTGCTCTTTGGTTTAAAAATAAAACAAGTTAAGGGGTGCCTAGGCAGTTCAGTTGGTTGAGCGTCTGGCTCTTGATTTTGGCTCAGGTCATAATCCCACGGTTTGTGGGATGGAGCCTTGAGTTGGGCTCTGTGCTGACAGTGTCGAGCCTGCTTGAGATTCTCTCTCTCCCTTTGTCTCTGCCCCTCCCCCACTTGCACTCTCTCTCAAAAATAAATAAATAAACTTTTTTTAAAAATTAAAAAAAATAGGGGTGCCTCGGTGGCTCAGTTGGTTGAACGTCTGACTTCAGCTCAGGTCATGATCCTGCAGTTTGTGGGTTCGAGCCCCCCGTTGGGCTATGTGCTGACAACTTAGAGCCTGAAGCCTGCTTCAGATTCTGTGTCTCCCTCTCTCTCTGTCCCTTCCCTGCTTACGTTCTGTCTGTCTCTCTCTCAAAACTAAAAAACATTAAAAAAATTTTTTTAATTAAAAAAATAAGTCTCTAAAAATAAAGCAACTTAAAATACAAACAAATACCCACTGGGTCAGACACTTCTTGATTATTTTTATTTATATTTTCTTTCCTTATACATTAGAGTGTTCCCAGAAAAAATTCAGAGTAACTACTAACCCCTTCTTAATACACAAATCTCCTTGCCCTTTCTAATTAAAACTTTGAGCTTCCTAATAACAGATCTTATAGGTTAAAGCATCCAAAATTATTAATCAGAAACAGAGGCCAGTAAATTTTTACTACCAGACATTTTGGTCTTTGAAGATGATACCAGAGTGTTATCTGAGCAAGCAAAAAAAAAAAAAAAAGAAAGAAAGAAAGAAAGAAAGAAGGAAAGAAGGAAAGAAAGAAAGAAAGAAAGGATGAAAGAAAAGGGAAAGAAAGAGCAATTAACCAGATTCCAAAGGGATGATTGAATGGTAGGAACAGGAAAGAGATCAACCTGCCAGGGGAGAGGAGACTTAAATCAAAATAAAGGGGAATTTTCTCTTCACTTTATTCTCCCTAGTTATTTCTAGTTTCTCCAAGTAGCATGTCAGTGCTCAGCTGCAGCATGGTTTGGGAGAACAAGTAAGCCATGCGCTTGAAAGCAGGGATTCAAGGCAGGTGCTGGAAAAGCCTCCCAGTAACCAAGGTGCACTGTTGCCTTTGGGATAATTCAGTAAGAGCTCTTTTTTGAACTGAACTTAAACCTAAAAATCAATTTAATCATAAAAATTATTATTGGTATGGCATGGGGACTAAAAAATAAAATACTGTGTTGTACACTTGAAGTTTGCTAAAAAAGTAGATCTTAAGTGTTTTCACTACACACAAGAAAAGATAACTATGTGAAGTGATGGATGTGTTAATGAAAATGTGTAATCATTTCATATGTATATGTATGGCAAACGCTAAGTATATACAAGTTTTATGTGTCAATTATACCTCAATAAAGCTGGGGGGGGGGAGTTTTACAGACTCGATAAATTATAGAATCAGATGATTTTTAAAGTTTTTTTATTTTGTATTTTTTTTTAGTAATCTCTACACACAACGTGGGGCTCAAACTCATGACCCCAAGATTAAGAGTCGCATGCTGTTCTGACTGAGCCAGCCAGGTGCCCCAGAATCAGATTTCTAGATCTGAAACTGATTTTTAAGGTATTTGGTTCAATTCCTTCATTTTATAAAAATGGACAAATAGAGGTAAATGACTCACTAAAGGTTGTCAGCAGGTCAAGAAAAGGATTTCCCTATCAGAGGTGAGTTCTCTTGGCTGAATTACTCTGTTCTAGCTACAATGGCCTGAGCACTTCAGCAAACTTAACCTCCCTTTTTGAACCCTCAGTTACTAAGGCACGGAGTCAGATTTTCCCTGAGCTGGAAAATGGGTGAGATTCTTTCTGTCAGGTAAAGGTGTGATTTTTAATTTGCTAGAATAGAAGCAGGGAAGAGCAATAGAACTGAAAATAGAGGATCTGCTTCAGGTAAAAATTAACTCCGTAGTCACCAATAAGTTATTGTGAAGCCTGCAGCCACCCAGCACCGTGGCAGTACATTTGACACTCTGGTCTTTATAGCTTGGCACAAGGGTATGGGGAAATGACCTTGACTTAGTCTCTTCAGGCTGCTCTAATAAAAGTATCACAGACTGTGTGGCTTATAAACAACAAATATTTATTTCTCACAGTTTTGGAGTTTGAAGTTTAAGATCAAGCTGCCAGTGGATTTGGTATCTGGTGAGAGTCCATTTCCTGGTTCACAGATAGTTATCTCCCTGTGTCCTCACTTGGCAGGAAGGAGAGAGAGCTCTCTGGGGTCTCTTTTCGTAAGTGCAATAATTCTATTCATGAAGGCTCCACCCTCATGACCCAATTACCTCTCCAAGGCTTCACCTTCTGATACCATCACATCGGAGGTTAGGATGTCAACATAGATTTTTGGTGGGCTACATTCAGTTTATAATAGTCCCCGTCCTTTAAAATCATACAAAATTCTCCCTGATTTAATTCCAATAGACAAAATTAAGTGCTAGTGTGAGGCACTGCTCCAAGCACTGCTAAGGCGACAAAGATGAAAAAACAGGGTCCTTGCCTTCCAGGGTTTTCCAGTCCAGTTACAGATAGCCTTGTCAGCAACAGTCCAAAAAAAAAAAAAAAAAAAAAAAAAAGATGAAAGTAAGGGCCATGCAGAGGGAAAATCAACATGCTGAAGAAGCCCAGAGGAAGAAAGGGTTCACATTCACCCTTGGGAAAGGTGTTTGCCAGGGCCTCAATGAATAGGTGGGATTTGGACAGGCAGGAGCAGCTGAGGCACCAGCAGGAGAAAAACCATGGAGGCTCAACATGCCAGAAAAACCTAGGAGACTCCAGGAGTTAGCAAATGCCTTTTCAATGCCCTGATCTGTTTTGTGACATAGGATAATTAGAACATTTGACTGCATGGACATTCCCAAGGAACTGAAGTTGCCCTTGTTCTGCCCTGACTCGAGAGGATGGGAACTGGGAACTGGCACAGAGAGGCCAAGCTTTTGTGTGAACCCAGAGGTGGTAGGTTGATCATGACATCAAGCACACACACAACTTCTAGAGAGATTCACCAGTTAAAGTTTCTGCATGTCAAAGGTAAATGAGGCTGAAGAAGTACCCCAACTGGCAGATGATGAAATGCCCCTCATCCTTTCCCTAGGCTGGAGGGTGGAAAGAAGGAAGAAGCCAGAATGCTTCTCTTTCTCTTCCTACAAAGTCCCAATGTGCTGCAAAGGCAGAGTCTCCTCCATATTCCATCTCTATCTGGACATGCCTCCTTTCACGGTCAGAGTATCCCTCTCACCTAAACACCAGCAACCATCCCTGGGAACATCACCTGGTCCCTGTGTACTTCTAACTCTAGTGGGGGCAATGTTTTCTGCTAATCTCTCAATTGACTCATTATCCCTTGTTCAACTCCTTGGTCTTCCAACACCCATGTAACCAGTTTCTTGCATGGAATGTCTATTTTCTTGACTGGATTCAGACGGATACAGCAGAGACACTGCTGAAGGGCCAATTCCTTTGCTACATCATGATCTGCTTAAAAAACCAAGTGAATTTTGCTTATATCTGTGTTTGTTTTAATAGGAAAATAATTTTCCCAGAAATTTTTTTAATGTTTATTTATTTATTTTTGAGAGAGAGAGAGTGCAAGCAGGGGAGGGACAGAGAGAGAGGGAGATCAAGATCCTTGCTATCAGCACAGAGCCTGATATGGGGCTTGAATTCAGGAACTGTGAGATCATGACCTGAGCTGAAGTCAGACGCTTAACGAACTGAACCACCCAGGCACCCCTGTTTCCCAGAAATTATAGTGTGAATTTGAAGCTCCAGAAAGATGCTTCACCTTTGTTCTGTGGCACTGTTTTTCCTATTCCTTAGTGTACTGATAGGGATCTCCCCATGTAGTCACTGACCATCTATATTAGTCAGTGGTACTTAAGCTACCACAACAAAATACCACCGATTGAGTAGCTTTAATAAAAGAAATTTATTTTCTCACAGTTCTGGAGGCTGAAAGTCCAAGATCAAGGTGCCAGCAGAGTTAGTTTCTGTGAGACCTCTCCTCTTGGCTTGCAGACAGCCACCTTTTCTCTGTCTTCCCATGGCCTTTTCTCTGTGCACACGTACTCCTGGTGTCCCTTCTTCTTCTTATAAGGACATGACTCCTGTTGGATTAGGGCCCCACTCCTATGGCTTTATTTAACCTTAATTACTTCTTTAAAGGCCCAAAAACAGCCACATTGGAGGCTTAGGGCTTTGACATGTGAATTTCAGAAAATTCACTCTACAACACCAGCCTTGTAACCTTTTGGCAGAACTGCAAAGAATTCGTCTCCATTATGAAGATGATTATTCCAACATTTCCAGTATTTTCACAATTCCAGTAGCAGAGGCATTGTCTCCCCCAAAAACCACTACTAAAAATGAAATTGCTACCTAGGAGCCTAAGAATATCACCTCTAGTGTTCTATTAGCCATTAGCAAATTACCACACCAAGAGAGTCATCCTGGGAAGAGAAAGGTTCATGGGGCTAGGGGTGGGGAGAATGGGAGTATTTGGGCCACAGAGGGCAGGCTGGCTCAGTTGGGAGTAGGACCGTGAAATATTCTTTTCTCTTTTTTCTCTACCCTTCTTCTTTGCCTCAGTTAACTCCTGCTGTAAGGAGTACTACACATAAACTGAGAGAAACCCTCACAGGTACTACTCCGCACGGGGAAGGACCCATGTCTGCTTGCTGTGGGCAATTGGTTGCTGCCACACCCGAGGCTGGGTCCATCTCTTTCCACCCAACAAAGAGTTGCAGGTTAAGAGAATGACTATGTGCAGGCTCAGCATTGGGCTCTGGGAGTCCAATGAACAAGAGCTTACATCTTGTAGAGGAACTCAGCTCTCTCCTTAACTATTCTAATAGGGTTCAGTTTGCAGCAGTGGCGGGGGCAGGGCAGTTTGTTTAATTCAGAGCTTTAGAAAGCCAATGGGAAGTTATGTTGAAGCCTTACCATGAAATTAACCATATTCACTTTTTTTGGGGGAAAATAAGCCAAATTGAAAATAATAGAAAGTAAAAAAGGCAATGTTCCCTTCTCACTGGGATGTTATTTAAAACCCTTTCTCAGAGGCGACTAGGACCAAGTTTCTGGCCCAGTGTAGTTTGCTTGCCCAAGTCAGCTGCCCCTTCAGCCTTTGTTGTTTGTGCTGGCCGCAAGCACTACTGGGCTGGTTAATTCTCAGTATTCATATTAATTGCAGAAACATCATTGTTTATGGACTTTCTTGCCTTCATCAATTATTTTTCTATTTCTAGCTGTTCCTGTTCCTAATTTCTATTAGAAATGCTAGAGAATTCTCTAATGCAAATGCATTTGAGATGAAGCTGTGGAGTGCAAGGGTTTTTAAGGCCACTCAGCTTTCAGGAGGATCTTCTCGAATCACATAAGAGCTTCCCCCTCATTCCCTTGTCTAGTTGCAGCAGCAAGGGTCAAATGCTGTGTTTTTTGTTTTTGTTTTGCAGCACAATGTCTCCACTGCTTAACTGTTTTTGTTTGTGTCCTAATGTTGGAGCCAGGTCATCTGGGCTCTACTGGATTCACTAGCAATAATTCCCTAGAAGGAGCTGCTGAAGCAAGAATCCCCTGGGTGCCAGGTCTGAATTATATTCCCTGTGTCTCCCTGATTTATTCCTGAAGTCTTGTCTTGTATAGATTTATTTCTTTTGTATTTTTAAATCAAGTTGCATGAAGTAAAACATGCGGATTTCAAATTTTAACCAAAAAATGAAAAGGGAAAGGAACTAGCATTTATTAAGCATGAACACCACGCTAGGTGCCTTAATTATTTAATAATCCCAACAATGCTAGGAGGTATTACCTCCCCACCTGACAGCTGAAGACACTGAGATCCCAGAAGGTGAAAAGCAAGCAGAGAGCAGAGTCAGGACATGCAGACAGTCTGACTCAGGGCGCATGTTCTTACACTGCAGCACCAGCGCAAACCTGAATCCACACATCACTTCTGTTTGCTGGTTGGGCATAAAGAGGTTTAGTACCATCATCAAGGGTTCCCAGCTAGTAAATAGTAGCATATAAACAGGGGAAAAAAAAATCAGTTCTTATGATTCCCAACTTGCCATCAAACTTTAAAATGCAGCTCAACTCTGGGACCCCTGGGTGGCTCAGTCAGTTGAGTATCCAAATTCAGCTCAGGTCATGATCTCGCAGTTCATGAGTTTGAGCCCTGTGTTGGGCTCTGTGCTGATAGCTCTGAGCCTGGAGCTTGCTTCAGATTCTGGGTCTCCCCCTCTCTCTGCCCCTCCCCTGCTGGCTATCTCTCTCCACCCCCCTCTCTCTCAAACATAAATAAAGATTAAAAAAAAATTTTTTTAGGGACGCCTGGGTGGCTCAGTCGGTTAGGTGTCCGACTTCTGCTCAGGTCGTGATCTCATGGTTCCTGGGTTTGAACCCCGCATCAGGCTCTGTGCTGACAGCTCAGAGCCTGGAGCCTGCTTCGGATTCTGTGTTTCCCTTTCTCTATCTGCCCCTTCCCCTCTCGTGCTCTGTCTCCCTCTGCCTCTCAAAAATAAATTTTAAAACATTAAAAAATTTAAAAAAATTTTTTTAAATGCCTCTCATCTCCTTATGGTTAAATCCACTTTCTGGTCTTCTGTGTGAAAGTTAATTGTACAGTCAAGTGGTCTACCTCTCCTACATTGTTAGCTGTTGTGATACCATGTGCTTCCATACTTGAGAAAGGTTATTATCCTCTTAGATTCTCTTAGATTTTTTTGTTGTTTTTATGTCGTTGACCAAAATATCACAGACCAAAATTTATATAGATACATATTTCTACAAAGTAATGTGTAGTATCCAATTATTGACATAATATTCTCCCTTTCTTCTGTTCTTTACAAATATCCTATGTATAAATATTCAAAAATATATTTATGTATACTTAAAACATAGGGGAGTGGGTTAAATAAACAGAATTTTAATTTGTGTAATCCTTCATCATACTCTCAATTAAATGTGTAACACTCAAGATAAAGAGTGTTATTTATCTTTTCCTAGTTCAGGAAATGCACTACCTCTGAAGCAACACTAATCCATGCATTCCCAGGGATTACATCACACAATGATTTGGAACACAAAGAATATTCTTTTTTTTTTAAGATTTTATCTTTAAGTAATCTCTACAGCCAATGTGGGGCTTGAACCCACAACCCTGAGATGAAGAGTCGTACATTCCATCGAAGAAGCCAGCCAGGCTCCCTAAGAATATTCTTGCATGGTATTTTTATTCTACAAGTATGTTATTCACCTCATCATACATTTGTTTTTGCTGAAGCTGTCTGAATAAAGTATTTAGAATTCAGTCCCTCAATGGGAAGAAGAAGAGCTGATGAACACCAAGAGCAAGCTGCTGTAGGAAGTGGTCTGAAGGGCAGCCTCCCCACCAGAGGCTGAGGCCCACTTCATTTCAGTATCCCTCTGGCCACTTGGCTGCTAAGCCTGGAGGTGGCAGGTGGTGTGATTTCACCTGGATACATACTGATTTTAGAGTATGGTGAGACATAAGAAACTTCCAATGATCCTTGTTTCAAAAAATAAAACCAAACAAACCTAGTTGCAAAACTCAAAAAGCTTATATTTAGCATAGTTTAGAAAGGGAAATTATACATGCATATACATGCATATATATGACAGAAGTCAAATATATATGTATATATTCTGTCTTTACTTTTAGCTTTTTTTGCAGAACTACAGTTAAAATTTTCTATCAGGGGACACCTGGGTGGCTCAGTTAGTTAAGCCTCTGACTCTTGATCTCGGCCCTGGTCATGGTCTCATAGTTCGTGACACGGAGCCCTGAGTCAGACTCTGTGCTGCCAGTAAGAGCCTGATTAGAATTCTCTCTCTCTCTCTCTCTCTCTCTCTCTCTCTCTCACTCTCTCTCCCCTCCACCTGCCCCTCCCCCCTCAAAATAAACTTCAAAAAAAATTTTTTTTTTAATTTTTTATCAGGCTTCTTTGGTTATAAGCAACAGAAATGGATTCTGGCTAATGTGAAGTAGAGAAAAAAGGAAGGAGAGAAGACAGAGATGTTGGGAAGATAGCTCACAGAATCAAAGGAAGAATTAAACTACCAGGTTTTGAAAGGACAGGAATCAGTCACTTGGTTAGATTGTAGGCTCTGGTTCCAACTTGCCTTCTGCCCCTCTGTTTCTGCTTAATATTTAAATTTCTTTTTTTAATGTATTTTTAAAAATTTTTTAGTTTATTTTATTTTGGGAGAGAGAGAAAGAGAGGGAAAGTGCACAGGGGAAGGACAAAGATAGAAGGAGAGAATCTTAACCAGGCTCCACACCCAGAGAGGGAGCCTTACTCAGGACTCCATCCCATGACTGTGAGATCATGACCTGAGCCGAAACCAAGAGTCCAATGTTTAACTGACTGAGCCACCCAGGTGCCCCTGTATTTAAATTTCAAGGAGAGAATATCTTACTGTCTGAGGATGTGTTAAGGGCCCATCTGCATGGTAGGAGTAGGAAAAGGCCCCTGAGATTGACCACCCACTAAAATGAGATGAAATGGGGGTAGTGCAGTAGGGCTGTTCCCCAAAAGAAAGGACGCTGGGCAAATAAAAAGAAAACCCCAGAGGTCCAGGACTGTGAGTAAATACAGTGGTGGTGAGGAGCAGAGGGTGGCCAGCCAATGAGACCAGAGGAGGCCTGAAAACAATCTCACAGCTGCAAGCCGTTTATAACTGAACTTGCAAGGCATGGAACAAACAGCCTCACCACTTGTGGTGACTACATGGGCCCCAAGAAGAAAGACAGTAACTATCTTTGCTTTTGTCCCCTGGGGAGGAAGTTTGGTTCAGTGATTGCTTGTTGAGATTGGACAGCTTAATGCTATGGCTCTGCCTCTGGCTGCAGAAGGGGATCAAGGTGACTGGAGAATGAGGTAAAGATGAAGCCAGTCTTCCTCCTTGGTCGTGAGTAGCTCAGAACAAACACATGACTGCTAGGCATACCCCTGATTTATCCAGCCTCTGACAGGCACCAAGGGTATGGGGGTGACCCAGAAGCCCCCTTCGACATTCACCTTAAAACTTAGGGATGCCGAAACTGTGCTGTCAATAGAGTAGACAGGAGCCACTTGCAACTTGGCTAGAACAAATTGAGATGTGTTGTAGGGGTAAAATACATCAAGATTTCAGGGCTGTAAAAAAAAGAACATGGAATAACTATTAATAATTTTAAAATATTTACTATATGTGGAAATGATAACATTTTGGATATACTGGGTTTCAGAAAACATTAGAATTTCAACTGATTCTTTTTTTAACATAGCTAGTAGAAAACTTTAAATTGCATATGTGGGGGCACCTGGCTGGCTCAGTCAGTAGAGCATGCAACTCTTGATCTCGGGGTTGTAAGTTTGAGCCCCACATTGGGTGTAGAGATTACTTAAAAATAAAATATCGCATAAAAATAAATAAATAAATGAATTGCATATGTGGTTTACAGTCTATTTCTACTGAACAGTGCTCTACTCTAATATTCTAGCTTGGCTTGGTAATGCAGGTTGGTTTTTTATTCATCTCTGTAGGCTCCTTGCCTTGCACAGAGCAGGTGCTCAATAAATTTTTGTTGGGCAAATTAATAAATTATTCAATTTAGTCAAAGCAGTTTTACACCACATGTAGAGTTCCTTATTAGAGAGATGAGAAGAATGAATAACTCATATAGTCAGTACTTACCTTCTGATCACTCAATGCTATACACCAGTATGAGGGTTAAACCCTTCTCTGAATATCAGGGCTAGAGACTAGCAAATTTCTTATTTTCCTCCCCCTGTGGCCCTGTTTTATTGTCCCTTTGAACTCACTCTGCTTCAACAAAAAGGCAATTCCTTCAAGGTTTAGACAGTTTAGCTGAAATGTGTGTTGTGTGGCAAATAAATGTTTTTATGGAAACGAAGTGTCTCCATAAAGGAGGCTGTTGAATCATCAGGATAGATGGGGTTGTTTTCAAATCACTATGAGGCCTGGGGAGATTGATTCCATGAACAGCCCAAGGCCACATGGCTATTCCTGATAGGGCTAGAACTAAACTCTCAGACTCTTATCTGAGATAATCTTCAATTTCACAGAGAAAAGAGAGGTGGTCTGGCAGGAACTCCCTCGGCTTTCCTTCCTGCAACATCCGTGATATCTTTGTCTTCATTGGTTCCTTCTCTCTGCCTTGCTCAGAGAAAGAAGGGGCATCCTTACTCCTTTCCAGAGCTAATTTTGCCCCCAATGCCCTGCACCCAGCCCCTCCCCCCTCCCCCCCACCCCCAGGGTCTTGCTCCTACACTCATCCTGTCCCTGAGGTTTGTACTCTCCACCGTGGCTTTCCTATCAACTTGCCCCCAAACCTCACTGCCCTGAAATTACCCTTCCTGACTGCTGTGATCCTTCTCCCTCTCTCCCTCCTTCACGCTTGCCCCTCCCATCCCCTCTTGGGCAGGGTCCACCCTTACTCTGCATATCCTCACTTCATCTTCTGCTCCTAAGACTCTTAAGGTCCTAGTTTCACCTTGTCCCCTCTCTTGATGCTGATCTCCAACTTCCTATTAGTTATTTCTACTTGGATATGCCACAGGGACCTAAAGTTCAACGTTGCCTAAACAAACTCAGAATTCTCCCTCAGACCTGCTGCCTTTCACCTGTACCCCCATTTCATTTACTCATGGACTCTAGATTATATCCTTGTATTTCTCTTTTGTTCTTACATTTACCCCTCCTCCTTCAATTCCTTTTCTGCTGGCAGCTTTCACTTTCTTTTGCGTCTTCCAGAATCCATTTGTTTATTGCACAGTTAGTACACTGAGTGCCAGGCATTGTGCTAGGCTCTGGGGCTATCATGGCAAACAAGACAGACAAGTTCCCAGCTCCTGCAGGCTCTACAGCTGAATAGAGGACACGGATGAGTCAGCAGGCAGTTGTAATCCAGAGAGACAAGTGCTTTGTTAGGGGACCCACAGAGCACTGTGAAAACTGAGTAGAGGGTATCTAACCTTCTCTAGGGAGTTTAGTGAAGGCAATAGGAAGAAAGTGAGTTAGGCCTGTAGGAATTTTCTAGGGGGAGGAGAATTTAAGGATGTTGCCAGCATATGTGAAGGACCAGAGACAATAAAGACAGCAGGACACACTGGTGACCTAAAGGTGTTCACTAGGACCAGGTGGGGAGTGGGTCTGACAGAAAAGCTGGCCAGATCACATTGGGCTTGTTGGGTGGGTTGTGAACATTCAAAGGGTTTGGGGCAGGGGAGGGGAGGGAAGGAGTGGGATAGGATTTGTGTATTAGAAAGGCCACTCTGGTCTCTTTTTCATGTGGCAAGCAGCAGGGAGGGAGGCCAGAGCAGAGATGAGCTCCTGATCGAGGTTGTTGCCTTAATCTAGGGAAGAGGCAATGGTGGCTGGAACTAGGGCAGGCAGTACACATTCATTCATTTCTAATCTTGATCGACTGTCTTAGCACATGCTGGGTTGCAGGCACTGGAGGAGATGCCAGGATGACTAAGTCTATTTCTGTAAGGAGGAAGCTCATTGTCTGGTAAGGAAGACAAATTATTTGTCAAGTAAATAAAGGATTACAATGCAGTGCGATAGGCGCACCTGACAGGTGAGGGCAAATGGCTGTCGAAGTCAGAGGTGGGCGGCCCAGGAGGCCTTCCAGGGGTGGCTTCTCACTGAGAGCCACAAGTCTTCCCCTCCAAGAGAGGTGAGCTTTGCCTCCCAACCCTGGAAGAGGGTGTTCTTACCTCACCCAGAGTGAAGTATGGTTAAAACTAGGCATTCTTTCCCCAGTTCTCTGGGGATGGGATTCTGTGAGGTGCAGGAGCCCAGGAGTCTCACCTGAAAGGCCACACTTGAGACTCCTAGCACGGGCTCCAACAGAAACCACGCTGTGAAGCCAGTCTTGAGTCTAGAACTTTCCCCCCACTGACCCAGCATGAATTTGTTCAAAAAAGTTTTAGTCCCAAAGGGTTTGTTAATATGAGTTTTACAGGGATCATTTCTCTCTTCTGCCTACCTAGCTCCTATGCATTATTCAAAACCATGTTCAAATTCTGCTCCACTGGTTCTCCCCTTTCAGCACACAACCACACCTAAGCCTTCACCATCCCTTAAAAATCCCCTTTCACGAATCTGCATCACCACAAACTGCTCTGTGCTCTAGTAGTTGCCGAGTGAGCAATACGCATGTGAATCGATCGGCCTTTTCTCTCCTATTATTCCAATCCTCCATGACTTCTACCTCATCATTTCCCCGGTGTTATTTCCTTTTGTATGGAGGTTAACCACAGCTCTGACATCTCCCATGTTGGTTCATTTGTGCACAGATATGGTTTGCTTAATAGCAGTTACTGCCCCCCTTTTATGGCGTCTCTTCCATCTACATGTTATAAGGGTCTTTCAAAAATGCACATCTGACACCATTACCCGCCTTGTTTAAAATCTTGCATGATTGCCTGTCTCCCAAGAGAGAAACCTAAGCCCCCACCCATGGTACAGAAGAGGCTCCCTGTCAGCTTGTCTGCCCTTATCCCACTGCTTTCCACAAGACTGAGCACTTCCACAATAGACTGTGTCCTTGCCTTGGATGTTCTGCCTTGAAAGCTCTCCCCCATCACCTTGTCCAACCGACCTCTTATCTGCCATTCAGCATTCTACTTCAAATGCCTTAGTTAGGGGCTTCCCTTGACTCACTGACCCTCAGGAGTGATACCCTCTCCATTGTGAAAAATTATACCATTAGACATATACTACCATATTGTTACTGTTTGTGTTTCTTTTCTCCATTAAATAGTAAACTCTCTGAGGCCAGGGGCTGTGTCTTTGAGACCCCAGGATTTAGCTCAGTGCCTGGTTGGATGTGCTTAGGAAGGTCTCAATAAACAGAAGGATCTGTGAAGCAATCTTTTTGGTGGGCTGGTAGGGAGTTCAGATATGTTCCTGGGTTCTGGAACTGAGGCTCAAAATCATCCTGTGTTCAATGTCCATGTTTACTTTCCAATGCCCTATTTTATTTTTACTGCCTCCTCCTCCCCTCTCTGCCTTCCTGCCCCTACTGCTCTTCTTTTCTCTAAAATCTCTGGTTGCAGGGTGCCTGCGTGGCTCAGTTGGTTAAGCATCCGACTTTGGCTCAGGTCATGTTCTTGCAGTTCACGAGTTTGAGCCCTGCGTCTGGCTCTGTGCTGACAGCTCAGAGCCTGGAGCCTGCTTCAGTTTCTGTGTCTCCCTCTCTCTCTGCCCCTCTGCTGCTTGTGCTCTGTCTCTGTCTCTATCTTTCAAAAATAAATAAACATTAAAAATTAAAAAAAATAAAATCTCTGGTTGCAAATTGCCTGATAAATGCACATGTATTAAGGTGTGGGGAACTATGGTATAAAGTGTATTTCAACAATGAGGATAACTTTTAAATTTTATTATTTCATTGCATTCTTATAAAAACCTCTGTAGCTCAAAAATAAGCCTTCCCTTTTTCTTCTTGCAGATAGCAGCCACCATGGAGAAGGAAGGCTCTTGGCTAAGAATTTTTTGGAGTCTGAGGAGAGCCATAGTCTGTAAGCATTTTTTTCTTTCTTTCTTTCTTTTTTTTTGCACAGCTAAGGGAGGTGTATCTGGGATGTGTGGCCTAGCCCAGGGCCTGTGTCTTGCTACCAGATGGTCTGAAGGGGAAAGGGCAAGGAGGTGTGTGGGTGATGAAGGAAAGGAACTAAACCCTGTCTGGCATGATAATGTGACTGGGCTGGCTCTGAGGAGAGATGTGCCACCTGACATTTAAACTAAATTGCCTCTATGAAGTGCTTGTCCTCAAGCAGTGTAACTGTGTGTTTGGTACATCAGTAACCTGCTGGCAAGCGGGGAGAGCCGTGTGTACTCACACTGAAAGCAGGATTCGAAAGGGACCTTCTGACTCATAGGCTGACACCATCCTCCCTCCTTGGACCTCACTGCAAGACTTAGAGCTCAGAATAGACTCCAACAGATGAGTAGGACTTGTGGGATGAAGTCATTGATTATCACATGACATCACATGAACACATGGTGTCAACTTGTACTCAGGAGGGAGGGGCATGTTCCTTCCTGGAGAAGGAGATCAAGACTCTGGTCAGGGGTGGGGTTTTCTACGAGGTAGGATAGGGGAGTGGGGAGGTGGAATACACAGATACTTTGGCAAGGAGGAGCAATCCTTGGGGTAAGGAGCCAGTCAAGACTGGGGGTGTGCATATGAGGCATATTTCTTATTGCGAGTTGAGATTTAGAATGCTTGAAAGCCATAATGCTGAGAGAACCTGACCCTGAAGGGGGACAGGCATGGAGGCAGATTCTTAGGTCATCTGTGTGAGGTAGGCAAGTATACGCTCCATTTTATAGATGACAAACTGAGGAAGTTATGAAGAAAGCAATTGCTACTGGAGCCTTGACTTTGTGCCAAGCACTGTGCCAACTACTTTCCTGACTTATTTCACCTGCTTCTCAGGTAGTTTTGCGTGGCTGGGGTGGTATCCTGTGTTCAGAGCAGAAGAGTTTGGGTGACTTGCCCAAGGCCTCACAGATCTCAAGGCTTCCTGAAGGACTCATCCGGCTTCCTCACGCAGTGTTCTTTGCTGCTCAGGGAAAAGCCTGAACAAAGGGTATCGGGAAAATGACATACTGAGTGCAGGTGAATAATCTCTCATGGTTACATTTTAGGCATCAGTGGAGGGAGGCAGAAATGCCTAGCCTCTCAAATCACACTTCAAAGGCAGCAACAAACTCTTAGAAGTCAAACTTGCGCTGCATGGCTGGTTTGTGTGGGAGACAACTCATGGACTCTTTCTAGACTGAACAGAAAATACTGGGAACATTAACACGAGAGCAAGGGATTTCACTGAAGGTCACTTACAAATAGAGAACAAAGGAATAACACCAAAAGGGTATCTTCACCCATAAATTTTTCCCAGATGATGAGCTAGTGTTTTTTGGGAACCAGTTTTGTGGCTGCTACCATGATAATGGATGTGGGGGAGTTAAAACTACAAACCTTGAGCGTTCAAGGCAAATGTAGCGCATGCACACACGCATGTGCATACACGCTCACACACATGCGTGCAGAGTGTGGAAAGGGACCGGGCCTGAAGTGGCCATCCAGCGTTAGGATGAAGGGGTAAAGGTTGGGATGTCTCTGGGTGGGGGCAGATCCGTAATGCTGAAGACGAGCACTGCAGACTATCATAGCGTTTCCAACTGACAACGTTTCATCTGGTTGTAGTTAGTGAGCATCCGTCAGGTTGCCACCTCTCAAATCTGTGATAAGGCTAGAAACTCTGGGAAAACATTCCAGGTTAGTGGTAGCCCCAAAAGAGGGAATTACATGAGTTTATTTATCTGGAAACTGTGATTTATGAGATATCAAGGAAGCTGGGTCTCCCAGTAATGTTAGGAGCCTGGGAGTGTTGACTTCTAGTTTTCTTGACCAGCTCTGTCCTTGACATATAGTATGACCTTAAGACCTTCATCCTGCCTCATTCCCTTCATTTCCTGCTACTGCCCTGGCAGCTCAATCAACCCTCTCCTTCAGTCTGGCCTGCTCCCCACCTCCAGTGAGCTATGCTGTGTAAAGGGCTCAGCCTCCACCACACTGCCCTCCCCCTTCACACACAGGCTATTTCCCAAAGGCTAAGGAGAAGGATATCGTGGACACTCACCCATCATATAACGTGTATTGGGTATCCCGGTGCTCTTTATTTTATTGTATTATTCTGTATAGGTTCCACTGTCAACATCACATTGTGTCTCATCCACATTGGACTGCAGCTGTCCAGCAGCTGGAGCAAACTTCTCTTCTGGCCTGGGCTCACAACCCACATAATGTCCTGGGAAATAAATATCAATTGGATTATTAATGAAATTTATTGCCTTTTTTGTAAAGTGGTGACCACAGTTGCCCACCAAGCAGTTCTAGATCATTAGGGGCAAAAGAGTCATATAAAAGTAAATTATTAACTTACAAAACAATTTCCTTTAAACAAAATCTGTTAATAGTTTCCTCTTTGTGGTTTTCTGTATCACATGAATAAGCCTTACTATAATTTACATATACTCATGAATATAATACAATCAGAAAGTTCTGAGCAGGGGCACCTGGGTGGCTCAATAGGTTAAGTATCTGACTCTGGATTTCGGTTCAGCTCGCAATCTCCCGGTTTGTGATATCAGGCCGGCATCAGGCTCTGTGCTGTTGGCCCAATGACTGTTGGGGATTCTCTCTCCCTCTCTCTCTCTCTGCCCCTCCCTCCACTCTCTCTGTCTCAAAACGAAAAAAAAACTTTTTTTTTTTTTTTAATTCTGAGCAACCACAGCACCTAAACTTGACATTTGGATTTTGTTTTCAAAATGAAAATACTTTTTTTTAAAATTAAAGTAACTGCTATTGGATTGGATCAAAGTTAGTAGAAATTTTCCCAGAAAAGAAACACAGTTTCTTTATGTTCTAGAGCCTGTCGTGAGTGCTGTTTTATGCACTATATAAATGGTATACTTTATATTTTCTCTCTACTATATTCTTTCAACCTAGTTACAGGGAGTATTTATACAATTTACATATTCTGTTTTTTAGCGGTAATAAGTGCCATTTATCGAGCACAAACCATGTGCCATGCATTTGACATTTATTGGCTCATTGATCCCTTCCAATAACCCAGGGAGGGGGGTGTTTCTGGGTGGTAGGTTGGTGTCCCATTGTGAATTCTTATCAAAAGGCTTCCATTTCACAAAAGGTTTTTAATCAGGTGGGTGAGATAATGAGATGACCACCAGGTGGATGTCAGGGAGCTTCCTTCTCCATCACCCCAGGGCTCAGGAATAAAGGTCATGGTGGCAGGAAAATGAAGATCATGTATGAATGGTCTCAATAATATGAACTTCTTCTTACCAAGGCTGACCTGCCCCCCACCACTGCTGTAAGACCAACTTTTAGCACACCAACTCTTTGCTATGGTTCTGTTCACTGGGAAGACCAGCCAGCTACCTGGTGACAGCTTTATTACATTGGACCCCTTCTGTCATCAAAAGGGTGCCTCTATTTTGTCCTTATCAGAATAAATGCTTAGCCTGGATTGTTTTTGCTTTCCTTGATTCTGCTAACATAAAAATTGTGAAGTTAGGGGCTCTTGGCTGGTTCAGTTGGTAGAGCATGTAACTCTTGATTGAGGTTGTAAGTTTGAGCCCCATGTTGGTTGGGTGTAGAGATTACTTAAAAATAAAATAATAAAGAGGGGCACCTGGATGGCTCAATCTATTAAGCATCTAACTCTTGATTTTGGCTCAGGTCATGATTTCATGGTTCATGGGTTTGAGACGCATGTCAGGCTCCACACTGACCTGGGATTCTCTCTCTCTCTCTCTCTCTCTCTCTCTGCTCCCTCCCTCTTCCTCTCCCCCCCCTTCTGTGTAATTCTCTGTCTCTCAAAAATAAATACTTAAAAATTTTTTTAATTAAATTTTAATTTAAAAAATTGTGAATATAATGAATGCCCCTAAACATCCCCAAGTTGTCCCACAGACATTGTTTTACAGTGAAAGAAACAAGTGATGCACTGATGTCATAAGATTCAGTAGTCTTATCATGTACCCCATTGTCAAGAAGTCAGAGAACACTGGTTTGCACGTGCTACCAAAGACATAGCACTTTCAGAGATTGGTGTGCAATACTGCAGGATGTAGCTTATGCTTGGAACCAATGACCAAAGAACACAGAGCTAGGGCACCTGGTTGGCTCAGTTGGTAAAGCATGTGACTTCTTGATCTCAGGGTCATGAGTTCAAGCCCCATGGTGGGTATAGATATTACCTTAAAAAATATACAGAGATAAGAATCAGGAAATGAAAGTGGGCAAAATTGTACTCAGTGACCCATTTACAAATGTTTTTGTTTCCTATTCCCATGTACCTGTTCTTTGCTGGTTTAGAGGTTTTAGTGCCCATGAGAAGAAAGCTTCCACCAGGAGACATATTGAAATGTAAGCTAATATAGCTACCTAATGTTTTGTCTCCTTGTGTCATCAAGCAAAGAGGAAAAAAGGGGAGTTGGAGTATTGGCTAGGTCACTGACCCTTCCTTCAAGGGAAGTAGGATTGCTGCTAGACAACGTAGATCCAGAGGTGTGGGTCTCCCACCTCCTGAGAAGTATTAAGTATGGGAAGTACTTGTGGATATTGGGCTATAAAAAAGGTAGGTTATAATGAACATGGGTCATTGCTTTGGTTGTCCACTTCCAAATCTCCATTCCACTTATGAGTCTTTCCCAGTGAAGGAGTCCTAGTGAGATGAAA
This sequence comes from Panthera uncia, assembly GCF_023721935.1. Lineage (NCBI taxonomy): Eukaryota > Metazoa > Chordata > Mammalia > Carnivora > Felidae > Panthera > Panthera uncia. Next base: position 34,044,229 of record NC_064809.1, read on the forward strand.
GATCCTGTCTTCCACCTGGAAGGCTGACCTAGTATTCCCTCTTCCCACAGAGAAAAATAATCTGGTTTAGCCCATTTCTTTGAAGGAGTGTCACAGAGATGTGGAAATGGTTACCAATACTATTTCTTCACAAAAATGGAGCCAAGTGTCCCCTAGAGGCCTAACAGGGGTTTATCAGCTGGACTGTTTCTGAGGCAGGTTCTGGCTAGAGTTCATGGGTAGATTTGGATTTTGCCCATTTTCCAGGCCTGGTTCTCCAGTTTTCCTGGAGATCACCTTCAGTCAATTTCTGATCTTCCTGAGTTATCCATAGTTGGTTGTTGTTTGCAGCCAACAGCTCTGAGAGGTACAGAGGAGAAGCAAGCACAAACATGAATCTACATTTGTATTGTGATTCAGACTACACGTGTTTTTTCCCTCCCTTCCTAGGCACGAAGTTTTGTTTACTTCAGTTTTGAATAGATAAAGGATTGAATAAATTCTTTAAAAGTAAGACAGAGGAGAAGCAAAACTTCAAGTCACAATAAAGAAACCATATCAATCACCAGCAATTTAAGACATGTCTAGTTACATCTTTCACTCAAACTGAGCTATAAATCTTAAACACCTCAAGACAACAGCAAAAACAACAAAAAGAAAAAAAGGAAGGAATTATAGGCTAAGAACTGAATTTCTTTTACCTCACTGGAAAATGGGGTCAGTCTTTGGTTGTTGGTTCAACTTGAAAGGAGCCTAGGAGTTGCCCCTTTATCCTAGCAGCAAGTAAGAAGCTGAACAGACTGAAAAATCAACAATTCTTTTTTTTTTTTTTTTTGGATCTGTAAGAGAGGAAGGACATAGGGTAAACTGCTGCCCCCAAGATTGGAAAGACAGACAGACAGAAAAGTACAGGAAGTCATGTCTTCCCAAAGCAGAGACTCAAAGCAGAAACTGGAAACCAGGGCCAGGGTAGGAAAACCTGAACTATAATTGACAAATTGCTGGAGGCTCCTGTGGACAAGTCTGAGGGTCAAAAACTCCAGGGGGACCCAGTAATAGAGGGTCCCTGACAATATGGTGAGATTTGCCTCAGGAGCTCTTCCAGATTCCATAGTAAAGGAAGAAAAATCCCCTTGGGCTTCCAGAAGGGGGAGGATGAAAGAAACCATTTTGAAATAGCCAGAACTTTCTGTTCTTAATGAGGCCCACCCTCAGGGGACACTAGTTAACCTAAACCTAACTTGCTATGGTGTTATCAGAGCCTAAGTGACCTGGGGAAGGGAAATACCCAATTTCAGCTCCTCTAGCTGTCCTGTCCCACTCACGGGGTGGGGCAGGGGAAGAAAAAGAACTGAGAAATTTGTGAAGTTCACAGTGCAGGCCCAGGCTCAGTAAAAGACTGACCTAATCATAGGACTGTAGAATGCTTTCCCTCCCTCCCCGCCTCACCAACACATTACCACAGGCCTATTTAGAGCAGTTCCTTGTACCCAGTATGTGCCCGGCTAACAAGAAAAAATTACAAGGCATACCAAAAAGCAAAAAACACAATTTGAAGAGCAAGCATCAGAACCAGATATGGCAAGGATGTTGGAATTAACAGATTAAGAATTTAAAACAATGATCATTATGTGAAGAGCGTTAATGGATAAAGTAAGCAGAGACAGAGATCCAAAGAACCTCCGCCCCAACCAAAATTCTCCAGGTAAACAACAACAGCACCACTGTAACAGAAATGAAGAATGTCTGTGGATGTGGCTGAAGCAAGAATCTCTGAGTTAGGGAATATATCAATAGAGTCTTGAAAACTGAAAAGCAGGGGTGCTTGTGTGGCTCAGTTGGTTAATTGTCCAACTTTGGCTCAGGTCATGATCTCATGGTTCACGGGTTCAAGCTCTGCATTTGGCTCTGTGCTGACAGTGCAGAACCTGCTTTGGATTCTCTCTCTCTCTCTCTCTCTCTCAAAATAAATAAATAAATAAACTTAAAAAAAAAAAAAAAAGATTCTTTCTGCCCCTCCCCTGCTCAGAAGTGTGTGTGTGCGCACGTGCCCTCTCACTCTCCAAAAATAAAAAAAAAATAAAAAATTCAATTATTGTACTACACTAAGTCAAACTAATAATAAATTTGTCTGTCATGGGTCACCTGGCTGGCCCGGTCAGTAGAGTGTAGGACTCTCAAACCCCATGTTAGGTGTAGAGATTACTTAAAAGTAAAATAAATAAATAAATCTTAAAAAAATCTATCATGATAATAATGGCTTATAGTGTAGAGTAGTATATAATATATAGACTGTTTTCAATTATGCATTTTTATCTACTCTTCACACATTTCCTACAACGGTAGTATCATGATCTTCATTTCATAGTTTTAGGAAGCTGAGGCCCAAATGCTTTGAGACTCATCTAAGCTCTCCTAACTCATAAGCCACTGATGATTTTGTTCTGTCCCGTCACACAGCATTACCTCTCCAGTGGGTGCAGATTGTGCCATAGACATTTCTCACCTTACAGTAAAAGAAGAACCATAGAAGAGGGACCCTGGGCAGAAACAAAAAGGAAAGGTGACTGTCCTCAAGTCCAGGTGTCTGAAGGGACATCTTTGTTCCTCTGGGTGATGCTCTCATAAAGGGTGTTTCTGTAGGAATGTGCCCTGGTTTGTTCTCCTAACTTTGGGTTTCTTTGCTAATCCTGAAGATCCGTGAGACTAGATAAATCCTAGATTTTATTCTTCACAAGGGAGAAATATGAAGATGGCATTTTTGAAAGTTTGCTGAAGCCTTCCCTAACTTGGAAAATCTAGTGTTTTTGTAATATTTTCCTTAATTTATTTAATAAGTCATGGAGGTTTAAATCTGACCCTCCCCATATCTTTGAGTATTTCTCACACAATTAAACAAAGAATACTTGTAATTTTATCCACATTAGAATACTTGTACTTGTAATTTTATCCACATTAGAACCAATCAGGGACGTCCTGTGTTTTATTTTATGCCCTAGAGCATGCTTCTTCTTCTTTTTTTTTTTTTTTTAAGTAAGTTCTACACCCAATGTGGGGCTTGAACTCACAACCCTGGGCTCAAGAGTCATATGCTCTACCAACTGAGCCAGCCAGGCACCCCAATCCAGAGCTCCTGTGTTTTATTTTATTTTATTTTATTTAAAAAAAAATTTTTTTTTAAATGTTTATTTTTGAGACAGAGAGAGACAGAGATAGAGCAGGAACGGGGGAGGGTCAGAGAGAGAGGGAGACACAGAATCTGAAGCAGGCTCCAGGCTCTGAGCTGTCAGCACAGAGCCCGATGCGGGGCTCCAACTCAGGGACCGTGAGATCACGACCTGAGCCAAAGTCCGACTCTCAACCGACTGAGCCACCCAGGTGCCCCTCCTGTGTTTTATTTTAAAGCACTTTTACAAATATGGTGTCTCAGTTATGTCTTACCACAACCCTGGGAGGTTGTTCTTATGTTTCCTGTAATATAGGTGAGAAAACTGAGGCTCACAGAGGGACAGTTACTTGCCCAAAGACACACAGTGGTTGAATCACTTAGTGGTTGGCCTGAGACCAACCCATAGATCTCCAAATCTAGGAGATTACAGCTCACATTTAGAGAGATGCCTCAGTAGGTAGGTTAAGGGAGGTGGGGGCAGAGAGTATTTGCTTTGGTATAGGGATGCTTTTACCAGATCCCATTTTCAAGGCTGATAGCCTAGAATAGGTGTAAAGATGGGAAGAAAGAGGATTCTGTTTTATTTCATTTTATATTTTAAGTTTATTTGTTTTGAGAGCAAGGGAGAGAGAACGGGGGTGGGGGTGGGTGGAGGGAAAGGGAGACAGAGAGAATCCTAAGAAGGCTTCACACTGTCAGCACAGAGCCTGATGTGGGGCTGGAACTCAGGAATCATGAGATCATGACCTGAGCCGAAACCAAGAGTCGGATGCTTAAGTGACTGAGCCACCCAGGTGCCCCAAGAGGATGCTGTTTTAGAGAATGTGCTTCAGAAAAACTTCACATCTATTTTTGTTTTACTTATTCAAAAAGGCATGCTCCATGTTTTAAATTAATATTTTCCCCAAAGCTATTTTAAATCCAGTTCAATATTAATAATCAAATCTTTTTAAATTGATAAAAGACCCTGATTATTGATTTATTTTCAAAAACAAAATAAAATAGTATCTCTGTCAGCTCAGGAAAACGACTGAAATCATTTAAGTGTTTACTAAAACTATTGAGATAGAATATTAAATATTCTATGATTGCTATTTTCAAGTAGAAACTAAATGTACTGAAATTAGAGAAGTGGTTCTGTCCTTAACCAGCCCCTAGCACCTAAACCAATGCTAACTAACTGGGTTTCATTCCATAGCATTCTTCTGGTGTGTGCCTCTGTGACAAGGCAAGAGGGAGGAACGTTAAGGTCTTTGGAGCCAAAAAGCTGCTGCTCTCAGTTTTGCTCTGTATTTTGCAAAAGGACATATCTATGAATAAAATGCTGGAATTTAAATTACCATGCAAACAACACTTTCTCTTTTTTTTAAATTTTATTTTAAGTTTATTTATTTTGAGAGAGATAGAGTGAACGGGGAAGAGAGAGAGAGAGGGAGAGAGAGAATCCCAAGCAGGATCCGCGCTGTCAGCACAGAGCCCAATGCGGGGCTTGAGCTCCTGACCCTTGAGAGCACAACCTGAGCCAAAACCAAGAGTTGAACACTTAACCGACTGAGCCACCCAGGTGCCCCCCAAACAGCACTTTCCACAGAAATTTCCTGTTTTGAGGATGCATTTCAGTTCACGGTTATACACCAACTCTAAGAAAGTAGTTTCTTGTGTGTTTCATTCTTTTTGTTTTTATTTGCAGTGTATTTAAATACCCTTTACTCTGGGGAGATGGCAGCCAGACAGAGAGGTCCTGAAATTTTTACTTGATGGTGAGATAAACATGAGTTAATGTCACCCAGATCATCTGGATGGTGTGGCAGACTTTGTGAAGGGCAGACCTCACTGGAGCTCAGCCTTATGCTCAGTGAAGGGGAATCAATGTGTCGATGATATTTTAATTGGCTGTCTGCATTGTATGGGCTCATTAGATGATTGCCAACCTTCTTCTTCACTTTGTGCCACACAGACCTGGCCACCGAAGACGTGTTGAAGAAAGAGAAGCTGGGAGCAGAGGCTGTTGGACAAGAGACCACAGGGGAAAGAGGAGGGGGCAAAACCTGGAAAGTATAGTGGGGGGGAACGAAAGGTCCCGAGGTGGGAGAAAAGAAAGGCAGCAGAGTGGAGAGCCCAGGAGGGGTTCAGGCTAGAGGGGGAAACTCCAGACACCAAGGCGCTGAGAAGACAGAGAGGAAATATAGATGGACAAATGATATCAGGACAGGCAGAGAAAAGCTTCAATAGAGAAAGATAGCCACAGAGGACAGCCTGCCAGGGGAGGGGAGCTGCGGGACGGGGTGCGGGTTGAGGTAAGAGATGACTCTGGTCCAAAGGGCTCCATTGAAGGGCAGGGGTGAGGGCCCCAATTTCCTCCCACTGTGGGAGGGAGACACACACAAGCTGGAAATGATGAGCCTAGTCCATCAGAGATGGGGCAGGGTATCAGACAAACTGAGGGAAATGACTGGTCACCACCTTATACCAGGGTGAGGACGATCACTGATGGGGAGCTGGGGGGTGGCACTGGACAATGAGGTTAAGGTCATCGTAGAGTGAGCTTGCCGGGCCCTTGAGCAAATGGGCGTGATTCCAAAGACAGCACTTAACTAAAAGAAAAACAAAAATAGCATTATCAGTGGTGGATTTCTCACCTCATCTTGCCCTGTTGAAGAAAGTTTTCTAGAAAATAAAAATATCTGGGGCTCCTGGGTGGCTCAGTCGGTTAAGCGTCTGACTTCATCTCAGGTCATGATCTCGCGGTCCCTGAGTTCGAGCCCCGCGTCCAGCTCTGTGCTGACAGCTCAGAGCCTGGAGCCTGTTTCAGATTCTGTGTCTCCCTCTCTCTCTGACCCTCCCCCGTTCATGCTCTGTCTCTCCCTGTCTCAAAAATAAATAAACGTTAAAAAAAGTTTTTTTTAAGAAAATAAAAATATCTGAAATCCAACCCTCCTTGTAAAGAAGTCACCCATATGCAATAGCAAAAAAAAGGGCAGGGGAGGCAAATATCCATCAATAAGAAACAAGTAATTTGTCTCTTAGTTGCAAGTTTGTACCATAAAAAAAAAAAAAAAAATCATTCCTACTTTCCCACCACCCAGCCTCTGATAATCACCATTTGACACTCTGTTTTTATGAGTTTGGCTTTTTAGATAGAACATAAAGGTGATATCATACAGTATTTATCTTTATGGATTCATCCATTGACTGGCACTTATGTTGTTTCCATATCTTGTCTATTGTCAATAATGTAGCAGTACACATGGGAGTGCATACAAATAAATAAGAAACAAGTGATAATACCCAGACTAAGTCATACTATGCAGTAACTAAAAACAAGAGATGAGGACATACACTGGAAGATAAACCATAAACCCAGAGTTTGATTCCAGTGGATCTGCGTGTATGTCCAAATGAGGTCACCATGGGAAATGCCCTGAATTGTAGACAGTGGTAATGCCCTGGGTGGGTGGGGGGGGAGGCAGTGACTTGACTCACTCCAAATACTTTGGGTCCTTGAAAAAAAAGTCACCAAAAGTCACGATAAAGATGACATGGAAGGAGAGACAGCAGAAACAGGAATCTCTCTACATTTGCAAGAACATCCACCAGGAAGGAGGGAATAAAGGTATCTGGAACCATTTGCATGATCTATATTAACCTTAAGGGGAAGTGCTTGGCTGAGGCTGGGAAGGGATGGGGCACCACTCTGAGAAGGCTCTTATTTTTGTGGAGTGGGTAGAAACTAGAAATAACATGTTGCCACTGATAATAACAATATGTTGGGTCTTGTCTGGAGATCTCAGAACACTTTTAAGGCACACATTTCTTATCCTTGGGAGACAGTCTGATAGCATCGTCCGTAGGGTAATTAAGGGCTGCTAGTCTGACCACACAATGAATCATTAGAAAGCCCAGAATCAGAACTCTGACTTGGAGCCTGCCTGGGTTCTGGAATGTGTTGCCTCATACTGTCTTAGAACTTTAACTCTGGCAGCCACCTGCCAGACTAGCCAAGCCTGCCTACCCTCTGCTCACCTCAGCTTAAACGTCACTTCCTCAGAGATACCTTCCCTTCACCTGCTGCAGCTCTCACTTGCCTCCTGGGCTCCCCACGGTCTGTCCTTCTATCTGCATTGGGGCTTACCACCTGTGGCGCTTACCCCTCCAGCAGACTGCAGGGCGTCCCCTGAGCAGGGGCCTGCTTCATCCTCTCTGTTTACCACTACATCCCTAACACCAATACTTCCAGAATCACTTCACGGTGGTTCCCTCTATCTCAAACCTGGCATTTGAAACTTGGTGTTAGGTAGGTGGGGTTGCCAAGGAAGATGCTGGAACAAATCCCTGCATTTCCTGAGCGGGTTAGCTGGTGACTGTGTGAACCTACAGTCCCTGTGGTATGTGTGATTCAGTGCCCTCAGCCTGGCATTCGGCCGTTTGGTGAGATGAACGCCTGCCTACACCCAAGACTCCAGGTGCTCAGCTGCAAGCCTGGTGGTTAGAAGTGGCACAGGGGCAGACCCAGAGGGGAGGGAGGGACACAGGTGACTGTATCCCTCAGCCACGTGGCCTTGCCAGGCACCAGGGAGCCAAGGAACAAATGAGGGGTGTTGCCAAGGAGGGTGAGTATCACCCTTCCTCCAACTCCTCCGCCAGCAGCAGCCCCCGCCCTGTGGGAAAGACAGGCTGAAAATCCCTCCTCTGAGACCCAGGGGAATTTTCAGCTTTTCCCTGCTCCCTTGGAGGAGGAGACACTGAAGTGCAGCTCTTGTGTGTGGTTCTGTTGAGCTCCACCAGATCCCTCCCAGTCCCTAAGTAGCGAGAAACAATGACAGTGAGCAGATGTTTGCCCCCAAGCTGCTCAGGGCGGAGGCAGCATCTCCCACTCCTGCCTTGGTGTGGGAGCTCCCCCCCCCCTCCCTGGAGGAAGAGGATGCCTCCCAGTGGGTGGGAAGAGGGAGGGGTGGGGCGTAGATTGAAGGAAGAAGAGCCAGGCCTAAAAGGTGCGGCAGATGGTGCTGAAAGGGAAATTCCTGTGTGCCAGAGCTGGTGTCCTGGTTCTGTGTCCCAGCAGCTCTCTCCCCCACCCTCACCCTTCTGAGCTCATACTTCATGACACCCTCGTAAACGGAGTCCTGGGGTGGAAGGCCCCGCACCTTGCCCAGTGCACAGGCCATCCTACGCCTTCCTAAACCTTCATCCCCCACCTGCATGGGCCTTGCCTCCTTGGCCAGTCAGAATGACTTGCCAACAGCTTAGGGCCTTCTGTGCCTAAAGCCCACACTGCTTCCCCGGAACTTTACTCAAGTCTTATTCCCTAGAGCTGCAGAACATTTCTAGCATCCTGGGAAATCGCTGAGTTGTTTGCGTTATCCTGTCTTCACTCACCTCAGATCACGAGTAGAGAGCAACAAAGCCGGAGACCCTCAAGGTTTAGGATTCCAAGGTTCAGTGTGCGCCTGACTGCTCAGCTGGGAGTTTCCTTTGCTTTTATGGATTTCAAGTGAGAACCACTTTACCAGTCAAGTAAATGGACCCCTAAAAACAGTGGACCCCCAAAACCACTGGACAGGAGTTTAGGGAGGTAGGGGTGCCATTCCTCAGGTGGATCAAAAGCAGACGAAGATTCCCTTGGGGTGGGGGAGGACCTAGGTCCCCAGGTGTTCTCTGTGGGGAAACAGACTACTGCCCTCCTCTGAATAGAATTGGAGGTCCCCATCCTCCTCAACACCCCCACCTCATCTCTACTATGGAACATTTTCATTTTTTCTTGGTAGAATGGGAAGCACTTTTCAAAGTTACGAGAACCTTCTGATCATGGCACTATTGGATATCCGAGAGCCGAGAATCATTTTTGTCTTCCTACAGGTGAGGGAAATGAGGTCACTTGTCAAGAAATGTACATTTTCTCAGAAAACATTGTTGCAGTGGAAGCAGCAAGGCATAAAACAGAACCCAGGAACTGTTGAAAAGGTTGGTGGGTGTGTGTTCCTTGGGACTAGAGAGCCACCACAGACAGACTCATTCTTGGATGACATTCTGACTCTAAGCCTTCAAAATCCCTCTTGGAGAGTGACGATCTGCTGGTTGGTGCTGGGATTCAGGTCACCCTCCTCACTGTAGGTTGGTGGCCTGACATTTCCAGGCCATGGCACAGTCTCAGACTTACCAGATCCTGTAACCCATGATCTGCTCTGCCTTTCAGCTATCACCCACCCTGTCTGAGCCTCAGTTCACTCACTTGTATCCAGAAGCCTCAACAGATAATTGAATAATTAAGTGAAATCACGTAAGTATGAATGGCTCTGATAAATCATAAGAACTCCAATATTACTTTCCCCTTTTCTTAGGTTTCCCTTAAAGAGAAGTGGGGGTGGGGCATCCCTAAACGCAGACCTCCTCACTGCTCAGAGGCAAAGCCCACTGGCCAAAGTCCTGACAAGGTAACACCCGCTAGTTCCTCCTGAACGTTCTCTGCCATGAGGATATAGTAGATAGTCTCAGCCTCGCAGGACGTCGGTAGCACTCTCTCTGTTTTCACAGCTCAGAAACTGAGGCTCAGAAAGATGAAACAGTTTATCCAAGGTCACAGAATTACAGAGGACAGCAAGGCTGGACTTCAGACTCTCAATCCCCTGTATTAACCACCAGACAGTGTTACCTGCCTCTTGCCCACCACTGCAGCAGAAAGGCAAACTCATTCCTGCATTCACCTCATAAGAACCTTGGCGTTATCTTCCTGGGGAGGCCTAGCCAGCCACACAAACAACCAAAGCAGTTTAGGGTGAAGGTCAGGGGCTGGCCGAACACGGGAGGCAGTCTCAGGCTGTGTCTGGCTGTGATTATGTCAGAGACTGGGCAGAAATACTGTAAGTGGTTAGGAGGGTGAAAGCGTGGGGTTGGGGGGGTGGGGCTGGTTAATTGAGATGGGAGGGGAAGGTGGGGGGGAGTAGACACATCCAAGCTTTCAGATCCGGTGCTGTTCCTGTAAACAAGTACAACCCTCAGCTCCCTGGAGGGCCTGAGGAGCAAATGTGCGCATCTCTGCCTCCTTCCCAGCAGCTGTTCGCTGGAGGACACAGCCCTGCCATCTCCACAGTCCTTCACCAGGCTTTCCCCAGCCCCCAGCTCCAGCCTCAGGAAGTGGAGCTGCTGAGAATCTCTCCTCCAGCCTCGCCTCCTGCCGAGAGTGTCCTCTGCGTGAGCATTTCCTGGCCTAATTAAGCTGGGTAATGAGTAGCTAAGAGGGAGGGGATAAAAGCCCTAGGCGGCTTAGAGCTGGGACAGTTTATGACAGGGGCGTCTGCAGCTGGTGACACTCTTAGGAAAGTTATTTCTCATAACCTGGGAAGTTGCATGCTGTTTCCATAGCACAGTGAGCCCCAAGGTAAGCACAGGGAGTATTGCACTTAAGAGGGACCAGCTGGAGGGTCCTGAGAGGGTCCTGAGAGGGTCCTGAGTGGGGTGGTACTGGGGGGGTCTGAGAAAAGGACTGATCCCAGCTGCGGAGCAGTCCTGAGCCGCCCAGGCTAATGCCCTTGGCTTAGCCCCAGGCCGGGGTGTCCTTGGTGACCACGTGTGACTCCCCAGGGCTGGGGTTTTATGTTTCATTTGAATGATAGGACTGTGCACTGTGGGCAGTTTCCTAAGACCGTGTCCGCCCCGAGTAAGGAAATCTGAGCCAGACGCTGATCCTGACTCCCCTCAGTCCTCTTTTAAGGTGCCCAATATTGTGTCCTGGAAAATACCAAGCGCCCAGCAGCCAAGCAGGAGCCCTGGGGGACTGGGGAAGGCTGACAGCAGCCTGGCCTTTCAGAGAACTTCAAAGGCCAAAAGTTGACTGTTTCCACTTCTAACCTCTGCCTCAAGAACCCAACTCCACAACCACAGCCTGCATACCTTGGCACCGTGTCTATTTCATTTGTTTAAATCACTTTGCACTCAGGCATTAGTTGGCCACCCCCCACCCCGCACCCCCTGCTCTGGTGTGTGAGGGGGAGGCAGTGTGTTGGGGCCTGGGTCTTGGAGTAGGTTTCATCACTAGAACAGGGGTTTCCCCTGTACAATCAGGGCTTTGGCGATGCCTAGCCTCCAATGTGCTATGAGCGCACAACCTCCACTGTCCATCAGTGGGGGGAATGGCCAAAACGTGGCCATATTTCCCAGGCCTTTCAAACTAGGGGACAATATGTGCACTTTTACACCCAGGAGCAACTTGCTCTGATTATCAGTGTAGAGAAGAGCTGTACCCAGTGAATGTTACTGATGATGGAAGAGCTCAGCCTTCCTCCTGCACTCCAAAATCGCTATTTTGAACTTTTCTAATTTTCTTTCTTTTTTTTAAAGTAGGCTCCATGCCCAATGTGGGCCTTGAACTCAAGATCAAGAGTCATATGCTCTACCAACTAAGCCAGCCAGGTGACCCTTGATCCTTTCTAATTTTCTGAAGAAGACTGTTTCAGGCCATGTCCTCAGAACCCCACTTTCTCTTGGTGGCCAGAGCTCAGGGCCCACGGCTACAGGAAATTTGCAGAGTCCCTCCTTTTTTTTGTCTCTCTTCACTCTCTCCCCTTTGCTGTTCTCATAATCTTATCTACCCTCTTGGCCTGCTTCTCTTTCTTTTTAACCCATTTTTTATTGAGATATAATTAACATATAATTTGTACGAGTTTAAGATATAAAAAAACGGTTTGCTCCATGTATATATTGTGAAATGCTTCTCTTTCTAAAGGAGAATGGTCAGATCACAAATAACCTGGTGTCTCCCATCTTTCCCTCCTGCTGTAGTTGTCCTTGGAATGGAAGGAGACTTGGTGGCCAGACGCCTGACTGGGGAGGGCAGGGCAGGTCTGAGCTGCACCCCCCTCGTCTGCAAGGACGCCTGGGACTCTCAGAATTCTGAAAGGGGGGTTCTGGAGTTCAGAAGAGGGGAGAGCAGGCCTGGTGGCTTTCACTGTGACCTGACCACCCTGCACTGGGTGGCCAAGCCCAGAAGTCTCTGGCATCCTCCAGCCCTGCAGCAGCTGGGCAGGCCCTGGGAGCCAACTTACTCTGAATGTGTAATCCTGGTTAAAAAGAGAAAGGGGGAAAGATCTTGTAATTTCCCAGGACACAGACAATTGAAACCTTATACTCTTGTCAAGGGAGTCCTTTCACTAAGAGAGGCAGGGAGAGACAGGGAGAGGGAGGAAGAAGGCGAAGGAGGAAGGAAGGAAGGTGTGAGAGAGGCCATTCGGGACCCAGCACTGAGCCCAGCTAGGCCATGAGTGCTCCGTGTGTCACCTACCCCAGTCATTGGCCTGATGCTGACTCTTGAGGAGAGCTGAGAGAAGAGGTCTACCGGGTGTGAGAGCAGCAGTGCCCGTGGCTTTTACACACCTGCCATCCCCCTCTGTCCTCTCTCCTTTGGAGCCTCTGTCCCTTCTCCAGAGGACCAGCAGCTCTTCCTTGCCTTCCCTGCCTTTTGTGGGAGGGGGGTCAATGCAGTTGATAAAAATGCACAAAGGCCTTCAACACACCAATAAGAAGCAGTTCTTTCCTTCTTTCATCCAGCAAATAGTCACTGATCAATTGGATGAATGAAAGAAATACTATTCCATGCAGTCAAATGCATGGTCAGGGAGGAAAACCAGTCCAGCCTGACTTGGAAGGGTCCTGGTTGCTCACCCTTTTTCAACTACAAAGGATTGCAGGTGTTTATCAGGCTAAAACCACAGAAATTTAGGGAGGCTGCTTTAGGACAAGCTCTGTGCTAAGTGTGGTTTGGGAGACACTGACATATATGGCAAAGCATCTGTCCGTGAGGTATAGCATGCCATCTGGCTGAAACAGCAAGCCCATGAGCCCAAACAAGTGGGGAACAATATACAAGGAAGTCCAATATGGAGCCCAAAGGTGTGATAGGGCCAGGGAATGGCCCCACAGGTCAGTTCTTTTGTATCTTACAGAGAAGGCTTTTTTTAGGTGAAAATTCCTAATGTCACTCTCTGAGTCAGCAGTGGTTTGTTGAGCTCCCATGGTGTGCCCGGTACTGGTCCAGGCACTGGTGATACAGCTGCGAACACAACAAACTCACCACCCTGGGGGAACTCACCCTACAAGACTTGACTTCATTCTCATCCATGCACTTTTGTATTTCACAGTTCATTCATTCATTTACTCATGTGCCATCCTTACTCAAAAAGGAATTAAGGTAGTTTATAATTAATGGATAAAACCAAAAACCAAAAACCAGATTAATAGTTGAGGTCCAGGCTGTAAAGGAAGCTAGGGCAAGAGAATAGTTATACCAGACAACCTAGATTCAGGGAAGTGTGTAACACTGAGCCTAAAAATCAGCTCTGAGCTGCCTGGTGGTTGTGTCAAAAAGGGAAATAGTGTGTCTGATAAAAGAAGTATTTCTTGTGCAGGTCCCTTTGGGGAACTAACATCCAGGCTCACTTATGACCACTATCCCATACGTACTCAACCATGATTAAGTGCACACAGTTTCCGCAGAAGCACAGGGCATTTGTCTCCTTGGCACATGTGTTCTCTCATCTGGAATGTTCTGCCTCCTTAATCTGAGTGAAGACCATTGGCCGTGCTTCAAGACCCAGCGCAGACATTATTTCCGCTCCGTGTCCTGTGATCAGGGCCGGATGTTTCCCTGTGTCCACAGTCCTCCTACCCTGCTCCGTCATAGCCCTCTCAGGGCACTGTAGCTGGTCCTTGTTTCTTTCCCCACCATCAGGTGAGCTTCTCCAGAGGTAGAGCCCTGTCTCCCATCTCCATGTTCCCAGGGCCTAGCACAGTGCCTGGTTCAGAGTATCCAACAAGTGTTTGCTACAAACAAAAAAAATTTTTTTGCACTTATTTACATGCCAAGCACCATGCTAATTTTCTTGCAAGTATTTAACCCTTACAATTTTACCCTGAAACATTGGTGCTATTATTATGCCAGTTTCACAGATGAAGAAACAGATTCAGTGGATTGCCTGAGGAATCCTAGTATGGAGCTAGCCTTCTAACGCAGGTTGGCCTCACTTTGAAGCCATTGGGGGGTATGAGGCATTTTTAATTCATGGCCTTTAATTAGAATTATTTTTTTCTTTAATTAGATTGCGAAGGAAGGAGTGAAAGTCTTCTCTCTCCCACAGTGGCTAGCACAGTGCTTTCTAGTAGGAATTTGCAAAAGCTTTTCTGGCAGCAATAGGTCTTAACAAAGACAAGTGGAGAATTACACTGCTGGCTTGCAGTGCAGTAAGACGGAACTTTACGTTGCCCTAATTAGCCAGTTGGTTTAATCACATTTGTGGTGCTCACAGGCCTTAGAACTTCCAGCTGGAAGGGACCTTAGCTCTCATCAACTCTTAACTCCCACATTTCACAGCCAAAGAAACAGTTGCAGAGAGATGAAATGGCTTGTCTAAGGGCACACGTCTCATTAGTTACAAAGCAAGGGCAGAAACAGATCTGACTCCTACCACTCTGAATCATTTTCCACTTTGATGCACAAATTCAACTCCATTCTTCAAATAAGGTGAGAGGAAAGTCCAGAAGTGGGGAATTCCCTCTAAGACAGTGAGTGCCTCCTGGAGGGAGGGTGGGGGAGGTCAGTGGTGGGCACTGGCCAGCCTCTCCTTCCAGCCTGTTCAATAGCAGCCACTGCTTCTCCTTCCCCCTCCCACACCCACCATATTTCTTAGAATGGTCACTCATTGCCTTTTCCATGACTACATCTTCCTTCTCGGGTTGTGAGAGCCTCTCTTGCTTAAAAGAAAGGTATCAGCAAGCATCTATCCTAACATTTACTGACTCCGTACTATGAGCACAGCCTTGGTTCAGACTCCTAAAAGGAGGCCTGTTCTCCTAGCTCCTGACACCAGTTCTCAGCCAAGTCCTCTTTTGCCCCCAGGGGACACCCAGCTAGTGTCTGGAGACATTTCGATTGTCATAAGGAGGGGTTGGTAGTACCAGCATCTAGTGGGTGGAGGCCAGGGATGCTACTGAAAATCGTGTAAGGCACCAGACAGGTCCCCACAGCAAAGAATTCCTTGACCCAAAACATCAGTAGTGCTGAGGCTGGGAAACCCTGCTCTCTAAGGAGAAGGAGGGAAGAAGTGTTCACTTACTTCTACCTGGAATATTTCACCTGCCTCCTCCCACCTCATGCAGTGGTTCTACATGGACCTTTTCAGAGTCTCTGGGTTTGCACCCGCGTTTCCACTGTCCATTTTCCGTTTGGTGTTTCCATTTTGTCTCCCACAGAATATAAACAATTTTACCGAGCACCAGGTGGGGCCTCAGCAGAATGCTTGGTGTTGCAGGCATGTTTCATTAACTTTGCCTTGTCACTTCACCTGAAAAATATGTAGTGATAGTATTTCCATTTTACCGATGAGAGAACAGGCTCAGAGAGGTAATGTAACTTGTCCAGGGTCACTCCACCATTCACTGTTTCAAACCCAGCTCCTTGCTATCCAGTCTAATGTTGCTGCTACTTTCCACAAAATAGCATTGGTTTATGCAAACAGATTTGAAACATTTAGCAAATGGAAGCCAGGTTTATTTTCCTCAAACAAATCCACTCCCTGCTTGTCCATAAAACAGTAAAGAGAGAGCTCTGAGTTGTATGTCAAGTATACTTCAATTACAATTTTTACAATTTATTTATTTATAATGTTTATTCATTTCTGAGAGACAGAGACAGAGTGTGAGCACGGGAGGGGCAGAGAGAGAGGGAGACACAGAATCCGAAGCAGTCTCCAGGCTCTGAGCTGTCAGCACAGAGCCCACTGTAGGGCTTGAACCCATGAACCATGAGATCATGACCTGAGCCAAAGTCAAATGCTTAACTGACTGAGCCACCCAGGTGCCCCTACAATTTTTTTTTTCTTTTAAGAGCTCCGAGGAACTAGGGAAGCCTGAGGGTGAAGACAGGCTAGTACACTGTCTTCCCAGTTACATTGGCTTCAGCTTCTGAGAACTCAGGTGAACCAGTAGTAACCCAAATTTAAACTCTAAATTGCCAAGGAGTCCTCTGGGGGATCCTCCTGACACACACCTCCCCTCCCTGGGAGGCACTCACCCACCCACTGAGGTCTTCAGTAATGCCTACCATTGGCACTGGGGACTTATTAAACAGCACCAACTCAGAGCTTCTGCCTACCAGAGTCTGTTGTGACAACCTTTATTTTGGTAATAAGAATATACCGTGTGTGTGTGTGTGTGTGTGTGTGAGAGAGAGAGAGAGAGAGCATGCATGCAGGCTACCAAAAAGATGGCCTTTATTCAGGGTTTAAACTGGGCCTTGGCCTCCTGGCCTCTCTGAGCTGTTTCCTGCTGCCCTCCATCCCAGGGATCTGCCTCCCCTGCAGTCTGGATTGGAGCTGGGCCCCTCCTGGCTTCTGCTCAGGTTAACCCCTTCCTTCTAGCTTTCCTGTGCTTGGCAGAGGGGCTCTGGGCCAAGTGGCCAGACACTCACTGGCTCCAGGGCTGTGGATGCCATAAACTCATTTTCCTTGGGGACCCAGAGCTCCACGAATTACTTTCAGAAAGCACAACTGTTTTGTTTGAAATGGCTCTGGGAAGGGGGAGAGCCCAGGGCTCTGTACACATGTTCCTCATTTGCCATTGGTGGGGAGCAAGGGGCAGAGGGGGGCTGCGGAGGGGCGAGCTGAGGGTGTGCTGGGGAGGCAGGCACAGGAGGGGAGAGCCGGCAGCAGCTGCTGCTGCTGGGAAGTTTGGCTTCAGGGAGGAATGGAGGGAGAGAATGCTAGGAAGAAGGGGTGGGACTTGGGGACAGGGGCGGTGTCATGGGGGAGGAGGGAGCAGGTGGTGACTTGTTTATCTGCTCAGCTGTTTTGTGTCCAGGAGCCTGAGAGAGAGACAGAAGCAGCTGGGAGAAGAGAAAGCAACCCGGCCAGGGGCCCTCGTGGTCCCTCTGCCCTAGCCACGGGTTCTGAAACCACAGCAAAACCACCAGAGAGTGATTCACAGGGGTATAGGCTGCCCTCCGCCTACTCTGAAAGGTTTCTTTGGGGCCCATATGCTAGTTTCTGCTGGGCAAACACCCTGGTAATGCCCTCCTGGCCTTGGAGCAGTGGTGCTGATGGGTAGGCATTCCTGCTGGGTTAATACTGGCACAGACTCACGTAAATTTTCCTGGGCCTTAGTCTGCTGTACTCCCATATGTGGCTTGGCACGGTCCTTGGGGGCCAACCAGCTAGCTCTTAGCTTTGGTATCAGCCGGACCAAACCAATGAAAATTGTCCCTGGTGGAAACAGGATACCTGTCCCCACCCCTGCTCTGTTCTCCCCAGTGACTCCCCTCACTTTCAAGGCAGCCCAGTTTGGATTTCCCTCTTCAACTGCCCAAGACCTTATTGGTCTCCTTCGAGCCCCAGTGCTAGTCACATTTGCATGCTAAATTGTTCGTTGGCAAGGCTAGGCTGCAACTCAATTTGCCTTGATGTCTTTTGACCAGGTTAATAAACACACCAGCCCTCTCTGCACCTGAGGATCTGGAACAAAGTTATGCTCTAATTATAATGCAATTTCAAGAGTTTGCTTGTCCCCGCCCCGTTGGCTCTTTCTCCATCTTATTATTTTCTTGTTGTTTGTTTAAATGAGAACATTTACTGGAACTTCTGTAGATGACTCCCTTTCCCTCCTCCCCTAGAGATGAGTCTGATGCCAGTGGACTTTTTTTTGCCTCCCTCTGAGTGCACAAAGCCAGGGCATCTCTGTTGACAAAGGGTCTGCTTCTCTGGCACTGAGCCTGGTGTTTGGGGACACTAAGAAACACAGATGCCTTTTACATACATCTCCGATGCAGTCAGTGGCCACCAGCTTTTTTAGCAGCCCAAAACAACAACTCAGGAAGACCACAAGTCCCAGCTTGCTGCTATCTGAGCACAATGCCCATCAGAACTGTATGGTGCCCACAGGGTGGGAAGGATGGCAAAGGCCTGTGGGCAGATGGATGGATTTGGGGAAGGAAGAACAGTGAGACTGTCTGTGGGGTGGTGAGGCAGAGTGACTGTCTCCTGGGAGAGGCTGGCCCAAGTGGGAAGAGGTGGGAGTGTGGAGTCAGTGGCTAGCTTCTAGTTAGTACCTGTTTTGCTCCTAACAAGGGAAGTGGTTCAGGGCTAGGTATTTCCCTTCTCTGGACCCTGCTGTGTAAAATGCAGGACTAGAGCCTCTGATCTCAGAGTCCTTTTCTACTTGACAAATTTGCTTGCTTTTAGATTGCTAATTTCTTTGCCTATAGCCCATTTCCTTTTCCAGAGGCCAGGTAACCAAATAAAATCACCCCTTAATGGTGGTTACTAATATAGCCAGCTCAAGTGACTGCCTGTTTTCCTGAACCCAGGTGCTCTAGCTGTAGCCCAGTTAAAACTTTCATCATGGGGAAGCTCTGGAAGTTTCCTTCTTACAGGTCGGGGGGCTCCAAAGGGCAGAAGAGCCAGGATACCATTTTTGAGCATTTCCTGTCCAGTTTTATATGGAATCAACGGCCCCTCCACCAGACATCCTGTGCCATGCATACCTTCTCTTTTGGAAAGTTCCCTGAGCTCCACCTTATACAAGTAAGATTAGTGCTCTTTGGCTTCAGATGTAATCTGTTCAATTTTACAAATGTTTTTTGAGCACTTAGTCTGTGACCAACATTGCTGGACCCGAAGGAATGCAGAAGACATATGACCTGGTCCTGATCCTAACAGAATTGGCTGACCTGTTGGTAGCCAATGCTTACATATGAGACCATTAGAGGACTATTCTGTCCTACATCTCCCATTCTCCCTACAACCTTAATGAACATGGGAAAAGAAGGTGAGAGTGGAATTTCTTCCTATGTCTAAGAAAACTGGCTGTGACCGGGGCGCCTGGGTGGCACAGGCTGGCTGAGCATCTGGCTCTTGATTTCAGTACAGGTCGTGATCTCATGGTTCATTAAGCTCGAACCCCAAGCTGGGCTCTGTCTGACAGCACAGAGCCTGCCTGGGATTCTCTCTCTCTCTCTCTCTCTCTCTCTTTCTCTCAAAATAAATAAATTAAAAAAGGAAAAGGAAAACCGGCTATGAGAAATTTATTCAGTTAGATTGCACTTAGAAGTACTCTATCTGGGCTCCTGGGTAACTCAGCCAGTTAAGCATCTGATTGTTGGTTTCAGCTCAGGTCATGATCTCACTGTGAGTTTGAGTCCCACATCAGGCTCCATGCTGACAGCTCTGAGCCTTCTTGGGATTTTCTCTCTCTCTCTCTCTCTCTCTCTCTCTGCCCCTCTGCCACCTGTTCTCTCTCTCTCTCTCAAAATAAATGAATAAACAAAAAAATTAAAAGGAAAAAAAAGAAGAGGTGCCTGGGTGGCTCAGTTGGTTAAGAGTCTGACTTTGGCTCAAGTCATGATCTCATGGTTCATGGGTTCAATCCCCATATTGGGCTCTGTGCTGACAGCTCAGAGCCTGAAGCCTGCTTCAGATTCTGTGTCTCCCTCTCTCTCTGCCCCTCCCTGACTCACGCTGTAGTGCTCTTTCTCTCTCTCTCAAAAATAAATAAATATTTTAAAAAATTAAAAAAATTTTTGAATACCAAAAAAAAAACCCACAAAAAAACTTTTTTGAAGACCTGTTGTATGCAAGCTCCTATGGCAGAATGAGGGTTTGGGTGGGGAGATAGACAAGTCAGGCGTGATTCTTCTCAGGGAGATTATAATCTCTAAAAATATTCTTCAAATCTGTATTTTTGGCCCACTTTTCCATATGAGTTATGTGATCATTTTCTCAAATTCTGTTAAGTTCACTGGTGTTTTATGGAAAATGTGCTAAGTCTGCTAATTGATTGGGGAGCCTCATCCTCATTTTTGGTCTTCATAGACAGGAATGACTTTCTACTCTAGTAAATCATTCTAACTTCAGGGCCCAGACTTGCTGCCCGTTATCTTACTGTGCTATTTCTTTTTTCCATCTTTATTGACATAAAATTGACTCATGACATCCTGTAAGTTTAAAGTGTACAGTGTGTTGATTGATACATTTATATCTTACTATGCTTTTAACTCCGTTCCTATTCTTGCTGGGAGGCATGCCCAGGAGGGACTTTTGCTCTTCTGTATAGGGTCTGTCTTCCTCAGGGGCCCCTTTATGGGAGACATATTTATCTTCATTCCAAGTCACCAATTAGGAATCCCACCTTGGTTGTCCAGCCCAAGAACCAGTTCTTCCTGCTCTGCTTCTAGGGGCCTCACCAGACTCTAAGCTCCTTCAAGCCTCAGAGAGTCCAGGCTGAAGCATCAGGGGAGCCCAACAGCTGGGCAGAACACCAAGGGAGGAGACCAGCTGGGCAAAACTTGACCAACAGAGGCCCTGGCTTCAGGTCTCCATCCTATGATCATCTTCATTTAGTTTGTAAACTTTTTATTATGAAAGGTCCCCCCCCCCATTTTTATTATGTTTGAAATACATACAAATAGAAAGAACTGTACAAAGAATCTTCATATATCTACCACCCAGATTCAACAATGGTAAATATTTTGCCATATTTCCTCATTCTATCTATTCTCTATCCCCCTACCTGTTATCTCTATGTCTTCGAATTATTTTAAAGTAAATTACAAACAGTGATTTTTTCCCCTTCAGAAACATCTCCAGAAAGTAAGGATATTGTCCTAGAAAATAATTATCTAATTTAATTTAATAACAGGGCCATATTCAAGTTTTCCCATCTGCCCCCAAATATCTTTCGAAGTTGGTTTTTTGAAACCAGGACACAATCAAGAATCATGAATTGTGTTTTGTTGTTATTTTTCTCATCCATTTTAATCTAGAACAATCACTTCTCCTTTTACAGTGTTGGTGATTCTTTTTTTTTTTAAGGGAGAGAGAGAGAGAGAAGGGAGAGGAGGGGCAGAGAGAGAGAGAGAGAGAGGGAGGGAGAGAGAGAATCCCAGGCAGGCTCCACGCAAGCACGAGATCATGACCTGAGCCAAAGTTAGACATTTAACCAACTGAGCCACCCAGGTGCCCCTCATTTTTTTTTGTTTTTTTGTTTCTTTGGTTTTTTTTTAATGTTTATTTTTGAGAGAGAGAGAGAGAGAGGTAGAGAGAGGGGGACAGAGGATCCGATGTTCGCTCTACACTGACAGCAGTGAGCCCGATGTGGGGCTTGAAACCACAAACTACCAGTTCATGACCTGAGCCAAAGTTGTCTGCTTAACCAACTGAGCCACCCAGGTGCCCCAGTGTCATCGATTCCTGAAGAGACAGGTACTGACCTGTATATCTCATATACAATTTCATACCATGATTTTGTCTGATTATTTCCCCATTGTATTGTTTAACTTGTTCCTTTATCTTTATATTTCCTATAAACTGAAAGTTAAATCTACAAGGTTTGATTAGATTCTGGTTAAAACTTCTTGGCAAGAACACATCTTAGGTATTGCCTCTGGTTCTATCTTAGTAACAGAGGTTGTCATCAGGAGGCTATTTCCAGAGTAGGGGACAGGAGAGAAAGGCAGAATGTGGGATGAAAGGGCCTGGCACTTCCCTCAGCTGGCTACTATAACAAATCTCAGCATGTGTGCCCGGGCACAGGAGCCTTCCTTTGCTGATTGGGAGCTTAAGAGGCAGGCTCAGGCTCAGGACTCAGGGGTAAAATCCTGATGGCCAGAAAGCAGTTGTTCAGAGCTGTGAGCTGCAGTGAAGGCCCCTCCTGAGAGTGTGGTGACAACCCTGGCCCCTTCTTCTGGATCTGAGTGGCATTGGCACAGCAGACTTCGGAGACAGAGGGAGCGCTGCAATTTTTCAGCTTTTTGGTTTCAAGCAACCTACTTGCACACTTTGAGCCTTGGTTTCCTTGTCTATGAAATGGGCCCTGTAATTATCCCACATAATAGTGTAGTTTTAGAGAGTAGCATTATGACAAGGGATAACTGGCACGTAGTGGGTGTTCAGTAGATAGAAGCTGGTATTAGTGAGTAGAGCTTTGGGCACAGCAACGGGCCCATGGCCGGTGCTTGGGGCTGCCCTCTTCTCAGCCCAGCAACAGGGTGACCGAAGACTATTCCCCCAGGTGTTGGGGTGGGGTGAGGCTTGAAGCAGCTGTAGCCTTCCTGACATAAGGGACTATTAATTCTCTAATTAAAACAAGCCCATGGGTGGAGGCTGACAGCAAACAAAGCCATTTCACAGGCCTTCAGAGCTGGCCACCAGTACATGGTTTGGCAGGTGACCTTCTTTGCCTGCTTGCTAATTTAATCCGGGATTGCTGGTGGAAGTACATCTGCCATGGCAAGGTCTGTGCATTTGTCCTTTGTTTCCTTAGTTAACCTCAGAGGCTTTTGTAATACAGTTTTTGGGTCATATCATTTGCACATAAACTCTGGAGTCAAAATGAGGAAAAACTCAACCTCTTGAAATTTAAAAACAATACCAACATAAATTAGTTGAACACAGCTTTCTACATGAGAAACCCACCCCAAAATATGGTTAAAAAATTGAGCAAATGATAGGGAGCAGGGAAGCGTCCCAGTTGGCAATAGGACTTATGATTAGAATGTTACACTTTGGTCAGGATGCTTTAGGTTTCAAATAACAGAATGCATAAGTAGAAGTGGCCTGAACAATAAAGGACATAGCTGATCTCACATGACTGGAAGTCCAGCAGGAGATGTCTGGATGATTTGGCAGCTCAACAACATCAGGGCTCTATTTCATCCTCTCTGTGATTCTCTTGGCTTTGCCCTCATGATCACAAGGTGGCTGCTGTAGCACCAAGTGTTACGTACCATTGTGACAATAAACAAAGATGACAAAAAGGGGGAATCTGCTCTAAATGTGCCCCAGCCAATGTCCTTATCCCCTTATGTCTCTGACTAGAGAAAGTCATATACCTATCCTAAGCCAATCACTGTCAAAGAGACCTGGGTCCCTAGCATGGGTCAGGCCAGTCGTATTTGGCTCCCAAGGGCTGGCTCCACCTTCCCTGAAAATATTGCCACTCTGAACAAAATGGTAAGGAACAAAGGAGAAATTGAGTAGACAACCAGCAAAGTCTACCTTAGTAACTAAAGAAGGTCATCCTCTGATCAGCTGCGTTACGAGCTCCCTGAGAAGTGTGTCTGCACTGTGTCTAGCAAAGTTAAGCCAAAAAGCAAGATTCAAGAAATGCCATCTTTATGTGCAGGGAGAGGTAGATTCCAAAGAGACAGCAAGAAAAGAAGCAAACTCTGAGCTTTCCTTTGCCACATCAGGTACAAACCCTAATTATGAAGTTTCAAAATAAGACATGTGGCTTTGCTTTCACAGAAGTTTGCCCAAGTAAAAAGAGCAGCTCCTTTTTGGTGAGAACCAAAAGCTATCTTTGTAACAACAACGCAGACACAATGGCTCTGCCATCTGCCAAGAGCCATACAGCCAGGTGCCTGGGGCTGTAGGGCAAATGTGGGGCCATGGTTCTGGGGCCCCCTCCTGGGCCCCCTCACTAATTTCATGAGGAACTGGCAAGTACGTTTTGTTTTTGTTTGTTTGTTTTTGAAGATGAAAACAATATTTATTTATTTATTTATTTATTTAATATAATTTATTGTCAAATTGGTTTCCATACGACACCCAGTGTTCATCCCAACAGGTGCCCTCCTCAATGCTCATGACCCACTTTCCCCTCTCCCTCATCCCCCATCAACCCTCAGTGTGTTCTCAGTATTTAAGAGTCTCTTATGGTTTGCCTCCTTCCCTCTCTGTAATTTTTTTCCCCCTTCCCCTCCCCCCTGGTCTTCTGTTAATTTTCTCAAGATCCACACATGAGTGAAAACATATGGTATCTGTCTTTCTCTGCCTGACTTATTTCACTTAGCATAACACTCTCCAGTTCCATCCATGTTGCTACAAATGGCCATATTTCATTCTTTCTCATTGCCAAGTAGTATTCCATTGTATATATAAACCACATCTTCTTTATCCATTCATCAGTTGGTGGACATTTAGGCTCTTTCCATAATTTGGCTATTGTTGAGAGTGCTGCTATAAACATTGGGGTACAAGTGCCCCTATGCATCAGCACTCCTGTATCCCTTGGGTAAATTCCTAGCAGTGCTATTCCTGGGCCATAGGGTAGATCTATTTTTAATTTTTTGAGGAACCTCCACACTGTTTTCCAGAGTGGCTGCACCAGTTTGCATTCCCACCAACAGTGCAAGAGGGTTCCCGTTTCTCCACATCCTCGCCAGCATTTATACTCTCCTGATTTGTTCATTTTAGCCACTCTGACCGGCGTGAGGTGGTATCTCAGTGTGGTTTTGATTTGTATTTCCCTGATGAGGAGTGACATTGAGCTTCTTTTAATGTGCCTGTTGGCCATCTGGATGTCTTCTTTAGAAAAGTGTCTATTCGTGTCTTCTGCCCATTTCTTCACTGGATTATTTGTTTTTTGGGTGTGGAGTTTGGTGAGTTCTTTATAGATTTTGGATACTAGCCCTTTATCCAATATGTCATTTGCAAATATCTTTTCCCATTCCGTTGGTTGCCTTTTAGTTTTGTTGTTTCCTTTGCAGTGCAGAAGCTTTTTATCTTGATGAGGTCCCAATAGTTCATTTTTGCTTTTAATTCCCAGAAAGTACATTTTCTTTGAAAGGAGCCAGCGACCAGTTTTGCCTTGCATAAAGGAAGGTCCAGTTTTGTTCAATCTTGTTTTTTCAAGAACTTAAAATTTTAAATTTTTGTGTGAAATTGTCTCATTTTATAAAACTAGCAAAAATAATCTTTTTTAGTATTTTAAATCTGATGGACCAAACAACACATCTGTGGGTCATATTTTGAATTACAGGTAAGTGGGTATAAAGGACATTATTAGGGTAATGGAAACGTTTTAAAATGTATTGAAGATAATGTTTATGCAATTTAACTTGGTAAATTTACTAAAGATCATTCAATTGTATAGTTGAAATAGATGAATTATGTAAAATATGCCTCAATAAAGAATACAAAAAATTTTTGGCCTGTAGGTTGTAGGCCTGCTGTGTATGGACTAGAATATTATTCCTAAGGTCTTTCCAGCCCTGCTTTTGGTGTTTAAAGGCACCAACCCTGCTGATAGCTGAGAATTGACAATATCAGTTTGTGAGAGAGGGAGTAAATCCTAGTAGTTACTATGTGGGCCATGGAGTCATTTGAGTTCAATTCTACCTTCCCCAATTACTAGCCATGTGACCTGAGGCAAGTTAACTCTCTAAGCTAGTTACCTTCTTGAGACTCAGTTTTTTCATCTCTACAATGGAATGGTAGAGAGAATAATAATACCTATATTCTGGTTTCAGTTCAGATCATATAACTTGCCTTAATAATAATACCTAGAAGATTAAATGAAATAACATGTAAAAACATCTGGCACAATAGAAGTCTTCAAGTAAGAATACATTTATTATTAGGTGTTCTTGTCACAAAGCATATCTACCCATCTTGAGCCTGGACTGTGGGCCTCTCCTTTTCCTTCCTGGGAGATGGGCTATATACTGCTGTTGAGTGCAGTGCACTGAAAATACCATTGTTAATGCTCCATAATGCCTGGGGAAGGAGGGCTGTCTCTACATGTTGGAGGCTCACAGTGCTCACAAATTTTTAACCCACATTTTCAGCGTGAAGAGTTTAGATTCAGGACTTCCCAGGGCTTCCAGGAGCTGTGTGTGAGAGAGAGCAGGAGAGCAGGGATACTAAAGTAGTACCCATGGAGAAACTCAGGTTTAGGTTCCTTTTCCTCAGGAACTCAAGGAAGGTTGATTCTCATCTTTCTGTTCCTGTAGTTAAAGCCAGATTCATAGAATCAATTCTTATGAACGCTAGTATCCTTTGGAAGTCACACACCAAAGACATAGAGGTTGAATGATGGGGTGCCTGGGTGGCTCAGTCGGTTAAGTGTCTGACTTCTTCTCAGGTCATCATCTCATGGTTCATGGGTTTGAGCCCTGTGTTGGGCTCTGTGCTGACAGCTCAGAGCCTGGAGCCTGCTTCAGATTCTGTGTCTCCCTCTTTCTCTGCCCCTACACTGCTTGCCCTCTTTCTCTCAAACAAATAAACAAACAAAAAGAAGTTGAATGAGGATGCCATGACCCTCCACCCTCCGCATGCAGTTAGTTTCTCTGTCAGTGTCCAGCAGTGTGGACTGTGTGTCAAACCCGGCACCGACTTGGGGCACGCTGGAACTCTGGGATTCCAGGAGCTGTAAGGAAGCTTGCACTGGCCATCTCCATTTGTTTGATTTTGCCCTGCCTATCTCCACTCTACCCCAACAAATGTTGCTTCTGAAAGGGCCACTTTCTCAATGAAAGTGAATTCTAATCTACTTGCTTCAGACAGTTTTTAGAGATATTCTCAACTTATCATCTGAAAGGAAGGCATTTTGGCCATTACTAGGCCCTGGTCACTGCCCTGTAGACTCCTGTGCATAGAGGAGGCAAGGATCCACCAAGCAGAGCCCCTCCCACACCAAGAAACCTAGGAGGGGGCCATTCCCCATGCTACGCACAGGTGAACTGGGGGTGAAAACAGAGGGGCCTTTTGGAAGGACAGTGTGGGGTTCAGGAGAAGCGAGGAGACCCCGCTTGCACTCCCAGGCTAATCTGGACCCCTGGGACCAGAAACACGAGGGAAGAGAAACACAAGTCAGGCTAGGCGGTTCTAGCCCTCAGTTCCTTGTGTTCTCTGTCCTCTCTGCCTCGCTCTGATTGCTTGTCTTTGTCTAATTCTACAGGCTCCTCCTACTGCCCACATCCTGTCAACTGATGCCCTGTTTGGTCAATAAGTAGCCACGGGCTTCCTAAACAAATAAGGGCATGATTACCAGCAACTCAGAGGACTGAGGGACTTGGGGTGCAGTGGGAACAGGGCACAGGTGTGAGCTTATTCAGCCTGTCCTATTGAAACTCACTGTCAGGCCTGTGTGCATAGGTGGGGTGGGGACCCCCTTTCTCATATGCTTTCACAGGGGCAAAGCCACGCAGACAAAGCTTTCAGCTCATATTTGGTGTTAGGTGGAGGGGGGGTGGGGGAGACAATGGTGAGCAGAGCAAGACCCACACTTGGCTTGTGATTTTAGAAACTTGAAACTGCAGATCTTGAGTCATCCATGTGATCAAGGCTTTCTAACTGGCTTTTACTGTTTTTTTTTTTTTTTTTTTTTTTTGAGGGAGGGGGAGGGGGAGAGAGGGAGAGAAAGAATCCCAAGCAGTCTCCCCCACAGTCAGCTTGGAGCCTGACTCAGGGCTTGATCTCATGACTATGAGACCATGACCTGAGCAAAACCAAGAGTCGATGCTTAACTTGACAGAGCCACCCAGGGACCCCAAGGCTCTTACTGTTCTGAGCAGCAAAATCTGTAGCATGAACAATGGCTCAGACTAATGAATGCTTCAGTCTGAGTAATTGAGCTGTTCTCTCTCCACTGCCCCATAGATCCTCCTTATTCTGAAGCACTGTGTGATTGAGAACTCAGTTATATATTGCCTGGTGGTGTTCCTGTTGTATCATAGGAGTTCGTCCAGCCGCCCCAGCAAGAATTACAAGCTTTTTCAAGACTGGGATCCAGCATGTGTGATACTACTTTAACCTCCACCACTCAATAAATCCTCCTTGATTATATCAGACAATACCTGCATTGCAGTGGAGGCCTTGGCTTTCAGCTTTTATGGCTTTACTTTCACAATTCTTAGCACAGAGAGGCACTCAATTAATAGTTCCTAGATGCAGAGTGATTTTTTTTTCATTAACAAGGGACAAGAACGACCTTTCTGATATTTTGCAGGGGGTGCTTAAATCTAAACTTGTTCTGCTGATTCTAACACAGCCCTGCCTTCTCTTCATGGTTGCTTCAGTTAGTAAGCTGGATTGATATTAGGGACACCTGGGTGGCTCAATCGGTTGAGCATCCCACCTTTCCTCAGGTCATGATCTCACAGTTTATGAATTCCAGCCCCACATTGGGCTCGCTGCTGTCAGCCTGTCAGAGCAGAGCCCGCTTCGGATCCTCTGTCCTCCTCTCTCTGCTTGCGCTCTCCCAAAAATAAATAAATATTTTTTTTTAAAAAAAAGGAAGAAAAAAGATGGGTTGATGCTATTTATTTCTTAGTAGTGTTCTGGGATGAACTGTGTCCCTCCAAAATTCATACATTGATGAAAACAGGGTCCTTTAAAGAAGTTAAAATGGGGCTATAAGTGTGGGCCCTAATCCAGTCTGACTGGTGTCCTTCTAAGAAGAGGAAATTTGGCCACACAGAGGGACACCAGGTGTGCACACACACAGAGGAAAGGCCATGTGAGGACACAGTGAGAAGGTGGCCACCTGCAAGCCAAGGAGAGAGGCCTCAGAAGGAACCCAATTGGCTGACACTTGGATCTTGGACTTGTAGCCCCCAGAATTGTGAGTAAATAAATTTCTGTTGTTTAAGGCACGCAGTCTGTGGTATTTTGTTATTTTGTCATGGCAATTATAACAAAGCAATACAGATAGAGATGTTGAGACCAACCTCCCCACCCCAGAAGGGAAGTATCTTCTGTCACAGATGAAGGGCTCAAGCTTTCTGGAAACCCCCCAAGTTACGTATCACACTTGGGGGAGTTCCCGCAGGGATACTACAGTCCAGCTGTGTGTCTCAGTGCAACTGTGTCTAGGCTTACTCTTTCTGATACTCCCTACAAACCGAACAAATAGGGTCCCTGTCTCCATCACCAATTCTTTTCCTGATCCTGACCTGTCCAAGCTCTTCCCCCACTCTCACATTCTGCCCCACATCATGCAAGCACCCCTGTGACATGGGTCACCTTACATTGTAAGGAAGTAAGGAGCTCAAGCTGCCCGCAGTTGAGGTGACTCCTAAAAACATTCTTCCAGGGCTTGGTTCTCTTTGCACAGGTGACTGCACTAGGCAGTCCATCCACGGCTGTGCAGTTTAAGCTGTTGCCACCAGCAGTGTAGGGGGAGGGACAGAGACAGGCTGAGCTAGGCACCAGAAGAAGCTGCATGTAGGGCTGGGCATATGGAAATGTGAGTCTGAACAATTCATTGGGAAAGACAGGCTACACATAAATGGGCAGAAGACCAAAAGGCAACTAATGAGTGGAGTCCCAGTCAGGCCATTTGGACAATTGCCTGTTTGTTGAAGAGATCCAACAAGAGATCCACCCGTGGGCCTCAGGGGTGGTGGGTAGGCAGACTCTCCTCCCATGTTAGCCCCCAGAGTTCTTTCTTGTGTGCCTGTCAGACTACTCTGTCCCTTTCTCCTGCAGGCACCTAGAAAAGGCACTTTCTCACCTGAGTTCCTACCTCCCAAGTCTGCTGTGGAGCGTCATTTGCCAACTTTTGCCCAACCACACAGGACGGGAGCTAAGTGCACAAACTCCTTTCAGATTGTAAAAAACATTTTGTAGTTAATAATTGCAAGCACTTCTTGGTTTACTTAGGCATGCCTTATTTATATTCTGGAATAGTGTTTTCTGGTATGTTTTTAACTGATATAAAACAGCACTTTTGAGGATATTACAGACTACACGGTGCCCATGGTTGCCCACTCACAGTGTGTTGTCGGGGCAGCACCTGCCGGTATTGAGTCAGAGTTGACCCTCTGTGAAAGGGCGTCCTGCCACTTCCTGTTTGTCCCTGCCAAGTTTTCCTAACCTAGCTGTTTGTGCTTATCTAACACAGCAAACTTTCTGTTGTTAAGCCCTTGAGAATTAGTGGACACTTGGAGATGTGCTATGATGAATCTGGGAACCTCCCCACCTTCTGAAATGCCTCTAATCTCTCTATGAACTCTGCCACTCATCCCAGTCATTTACAGGAAGATGGGATTGTAAGGCTAGGACACATGACAGTTCTCAGACTTGAGTGAGCATCAGAATCACCTGGGGCACTTGTTAAAGCACAGAAACCTGGGCACCACCCCCAGGGGTTCTGGTCAGTAGATCCAGGAAAACTCTGAGGTTTTGCATTTCTAGCTAGTTTATAAGTGATGCTGATGATTGTAGCCCAGGACCCAAACTTCAAGAACCCTAGGCTAGAATAATGGACTATGATATCTCTTTGTAACTAAGTATTTGATTTTTCCATGCTTTCTGGAACACTCTCTTGAGACTGTAAGGAAAGTCTGGATTAGAGTCCTGAACAGGAATTGACAAAATAGAACCAATGGTGAATCTTTGGACCTAGCTTGCCCTAAAATGTAGATGGGACTGAGCCTTTCATAAGGCTCTCTTTTTTTTTTTTTTTAAATACCTGTAAAGATACATTTATTTATTTATTTAGAGAGAGAGAGCATAAGTGGGAGAGGGGCAGAGAGAGGGAGAGAGAGAACAGGCTCCAAGCTGTCATTACTGAGCCCAACGTGGGGCTTGATCTCTCGAACCATGAGATCATGACCTGAACCAAAATCAAGAGTCAGACTCTTAACCACTGAGCCACCCAGTCACCCTTCTCAAGCCTCTTCTTGACTCATGCTCTAAATTTCATTCAAGGAGGAAAAATTACAAAGAAGGAAGAGATTTTCTGAGCACCAATGAAAAAACATTATTTAAAAAAAATATTGAATAGACAATTTTTTATTGTTGTTGCTGATGCAACAAATTACCACAAACATAGCAACCTAAGAGAGCACACATTATTTTCTCACAATTTCTGTGGGTCAGAAGTCCAGGTGGGCTCAGCAGAGTCCTCTGTTTAAAGTCTCCCAAGCCCCCAATCAAGGTGCTGGTGGGGCTGCGCTCCTCACTGGGGGCTCAGGGGAATAGTTGGCTTCTAAACTTGTCCACACTAGGGCACCTGGCTGGGTCAGTGAGGCGAAGAGCTTACTTTAAAAAACAAATAACATTTTAAAAATTTAAAAATCAATTAATAGGGGTGCCTGCCTGGGTGGCTCAGTCGGTTAAGCATCAACTCTTGATCTTGGCTTGGGCCATGATCTTTGGCTCATGAGTTCCAGGCTCACTTTGGGCTCTGCGCTGTGTGGAGCCTGCTTGGGATTCTGCCTCTTCCTTTCTCTGCCCCTCCCCCATGCATATGTGTGCTCTCTCTCTGAAAATAAATAAATAAACTTAAAAAATAAATTAAAAATAAATACATAAATAAACAAACTCATTCACATTGTAATTTGGAGTCAGTTCCTTGAGGTTGCAGGACTGAAGTCCCTGTTTCCTTGCTGGCTATCAGCCAGAGGACAGTTTCTGAGGGGTGACTGCTTTCTTTCCCAGGCTTTCCATGTAGCCCCCTGAGTCTTTCCCAAACTTCCAATCTCTCTGCCTCCTTCTGCTGAATCTCTCTGACTTCAACCAGAGAAAGCTCTCCACTTGTGAGGGCTTAGGTGATCAGATTGGGCCCACCCAGATAATTTCCCCATTTTAACATCCGTGACCTAAATGACCTAAAACGTAGCATATTCACATGGCCTGAGGATTAGGGCATCTTTAGGAGGTTGTTCTGCCTACCACAAATAAGTGACATGGTTGAAAAAATCAGAATAGCATAAACTGTTTACAGAAAAAAAATCTCACTCCCACATCCTGTTCTACTCCCTGATTCATCACCCAAACTACCAGCTGGCCACGCTGATCAGTTTCTTGTGTATTCTTCCAGAGTTGCTTTTTGCAAACACAGTAATGAATATATATTATTCTTTCTTCTCCTTGCTTATATTGAAGGTGGCACATTGTACACGCTTCACACTTTGGCACTGTGCTTTTTTTTTTTTTAACTTAAATGTAGTTTGGAGATATTTTTCTTGTAGTGCATAGTG
The DNA here is from genome assembly GCF_023721935.1 of Panthera uncia. Taxonomy (NCBI): domain Eukaryota; kingdom Metazoa; phylum Chordata; class Mammalia; order Carnivora; family Felidae; genus Panthera; species Panthera uncia. The sequence continues at coordinate 34,076,121 of NC_064809.1, forward strand.
AAAAAAGTTCTTCATCTTTTATTTATTTATTTATTTATTTATTGAGAGAGAGAGAGAAAGAGTATGCTCAAGCAGAGGAGGGGCAGAGGGAAAGGGAGGAGAATCTTTTTTTTTTAAGTTTCTTTATTTGTTTTGAGAGAGAGAGATTATAAGTGGGGGAGGGGCAAAGAGAGAGGGAGAGAGAGACTCCCAAGGAGGCTCAACGCTGTCAGCACAAAGTACTACTTGGGGCTTAATCTCATGAACTGTCACATCATGACCTGAGCTGAAATCAAGAGTCAGATGCTTAACTGACTGAGTCACCCAGGTGACCCTTCATCTATCATTATAAAACATAATTCTCCATAAGTGGATACTATAATTTACTTAACCCATCTCTTACTGATGGACTGCTGGTCTGTTTCCAAAATTCTGTTACAGTCAATAGCTGTCAGTGACTCCATATAGATAAATGTCGTTCTTGCATGGGACCACTGATTTCTTTTTATTTTATTTTATTTTTAAAGTTTATTATTATTATTTTTTAAGATTTTATTTTTAAGTACTCGCTACACCCCACATGGGGCTTGAGCCACAATCCTGAGATCAAGAGTCATGTGTGCTCTACCAAGCCAGCCAGGTGCCCCTCTCTCCCTCTATTTTTTTTTTTTTTTTTTAGTGTTCAAACATTTCTAAGGCTAGTGACAAGTTGGCTTGGTCACAGTCTCATAGGTACCCAGCTTGTCCGCAGGCAGTAGCCCAGGAAATGGAAGCTTTTGCTTAAATTTGTGAATCTGAATCCTTGCTGGACCTGGAGATAGTCTCAGCTCCTCCAAAAGCATTTCCAGCATTTCTGTAGGGCCTCTGACCATACTGTCCCTCCACGGGCCTGCCATACTGCACACTGCCAAGGGGCGCCTTTAATCTCAAATTGACATTGATCTGAATGACATCCCCTGAGGTTGTGCCTCCAGAAAGTATACGGTGCCACCCTGTCTCCAACTCACTCTGTGCCAACCTGTCTAGAAGGAAATTCTGGAGCACCTGGCTGGCTCAGTCAGTGGAGCATGTGACTCTTGATCTAGGGGTCGTGAGTTCGAGCCCCACATTGGATGTAAAGATTACTTAAAAATAAAGTCATTAGGGGTGCCTGGGTGGCTCAGTCAGTTGAGCGTCCAACTTCGGCTCAGATCATGATCTCATGGTCCATGAGTTCCAGCCCCGCGTCGGGCTCTGTGCTGACAGCTCAGAGCCTGGACCCTGTTTCAGATTCTGTGTCTCCCTCTCTCTCTGCCCCTCCCCCCTTCATGCTCTGTCTCTCTCTGTCTCAAAAAATAAATAAATAAATAAATAAACATTTAAAAAAATTAAAAAAATAAAAATAAAAAAATAAAAATAAAGTCATTGAAAAAAAGAAAAAAGAAGGAAATTCCATTTCAGGTTTTCAGTTATTACTCCCTTCTGACCTGGATGGTGTTCAAGCTCTGACTCAAAACAGTCACTTCTTTTGAGCCTTTGGGAGTTCTCTGGCTTCCCTGGCAACTTCTGCTTCTTTCATGAGTTTTGTCCAGTTGTTTGGATTCATCTTCAACTGAAACAGTAAACCCAGTTCACAGCAGGGCTTGGACACTCAAGGCACACACTATCTCTCTCCTACCTGCTCAATCCCCCATCACCCTGAGCACAAGTCTGCTCCCTCCCATTCGGTCCTGTGGGGGCCTCAACTTCCAGCTTCAGTAAGAGATGGAAGTGACTGAAGTATCCGGAAGAGCTCCTCAGGGGGCCTGCTCTGCTCACCCATTCAAACTCACTCTGGTGACTCACCAGGCCAGGATGAATCCCCTACAACACTCTGCAAGTCACTGTCACCGCTATCACACTGCCAATCACTCCCAGGGGGAGGTTACTGCCCGTTCAGTATCTGACAGTCATCCATGCAGAAAAGGAGGGCTGCTCCCTAAGCCAGGTTCAGGTACTGTGGAAAAGCAGACCAAGAAACAAACGCAGGACCTGGACCCTGGGAAGACCAGAAAAGGACAAGCAGTGAGATGGATGCAAATCTGTTTTGAATCCATTGGAATGGATTTCCTTGTAATGGCTCAGTGCACCATAAGGGGCAGGGCTTCTAGATGGAGGTGAATATACACTGTTTCCTCTCTGCATCACATCATTTTCTTTACTTACTTTCCTTTGCTGCCACTCAGCCTCCATCCTTCTTTCAGTCCCTTAAACTTTCTACCTCAGGACCTTTGCTCTTCTCTAGGCCTGGAATGCTTCTTCCTCTGGCTAACTTCTATCCATCCTTCAGATTTATCTGAGATGTCCTTTCCTGTGAGGAACTGTTTTGTACCCCCTCCTCTGGGTTGGGTCTCCCTTCTATGCAATTCTTATCCTTTCATACCCTAAATGTAATTATTATCACATGTAGAATTAGCTGATCATTTCTTCACGTTCTGTCTCTCTCAACTGCAATGTATTGCCTGCCATACGGCTGACCTCAGCAAATATTTGGTGAATGGATGAGAAGGAAAACAGAAGCAAATAATTAATCATTCCTTCATCAGTGATCACTTAATGAATGCCAGGCACTGGGAATATCAAAATAAAATTCAACGTAGTCCCACATTCAAGTAATCCACAGCTGAGCACGCTCCTGGAAAGAAGAGTTAGAGTTGAGCAGGAGGGGAGGGGGGAGAGGGGGGTGCTGCAGGAGAGGAAGTGTGGGCCACTAAGGCAGGGCGCTCTCCATTTGCTCTGAGTTCTTGCCTCTGGTTTCTGAGATAGCACCTTCCTGCCCTATTTTTTGCCCCAGATGACTACTCAGATTTCTGGTGGAAGTGAAAGTCTTGTTACCCTTAGTTACTGACCCCAGGAATCTGGTCCTCTTTCTACATGCTGGCTTGCTCCCAGAATTTCTTATCTAGTCTCCCAGGTTATTGCATCCCCTTTTTCTTCTCTGCCCTGGTGGGGTTTTTATTATGCACTGGAGCCCACCCAGGTGGCCCCTTCCCTCCAGCCTGAGTCAGCTCATCACCCTGACAAAAACTGCATTTAAACATACATTATTGCATCTGCATATAAAAGGTAATCCTTTTGGCCCCTGGGCAGTTTGTTTCTTATATTACACCTTTAAAAATATTTAAGGCCCTTGTATTTGCATTTTAACACAGACTCCCCAGGTTCCAGGTTTGGAGGTGGAGTCACCCCAAATCTCTCCATTTGCGTTGGGGGTAAGGAAATGTTGCCTAGGTGGTTGCTCTGACACACTTCTAGAACAATTCATGATGCAAATTGATATTCTTGGTTAGTTGGGGGTGGTGAGGGGAGGCACACAGGCACACACACCCTCCCACGCCCTGATCTTGAGCCCACAGGGACTGACCCTATCCTAGACATCAGCACGTCTGAAAAGTAGCTCATACTTGTGGAGGTATTCTTAGCCCTATTTGGGGAATGTTTTGAAGACAGAGATGGCGCTGTTGTCCATGCTGACCCACCTCCTCCACCTGAACTGGTATCTGGGGTAATTTACCCTTAGCTTGGAACTTCTGGTGTATCACTGTCCACAGATTATTTCCTCCAGTGATGGGAGCACCTGAGTGGCTCAGCTGGTTAAGTGTCTGACTTCAGCTCAGGTCATGATCTCACAGTTTGTGAGTTCGAGCCCCATGTTGGGCTCTGGGCTGACGGCTCAGAGCCTGGAGCCTGCTTCAGATTCTGTCTCTCTCTCTGCCCCTCCCCCGCTCATGTTCTGTCTCTCTCTCTCTCTCAAAAATAAATAAATATATATATTTAATATTATTTCCTTCCAGTGGACCTCAGTTTCTCTCCATAAAACAGAGCTGCAAGCACATTTTCATCAGCATCTGGAGAGGGGAGTAAAGAGAGGGTGTGGCCTCAGGAGACAGATGCCCACACCTCATAGCTGGTTCCCTGGGCTCAGCCTGTGCCATCCGTGTCTCTCCTTAGGGGAAGCTACAGACATGGAGACAGCTAGCGGCACTGCTTTGAGCTCTGGGAGCAAAGGAACCAGGCATTGCCTTCTGAGCTGCAGTGCCTCATTGGAAGCACTGTTTTGAAAGAGTCTCCATGGTTGGTGATGAGAGCACAGGAGTTCATCTCAGTGAGGAGTGGAGAGGACCTGATTCTGTTTGAGGGAGGAGGATGGAGTGATGGGGGCAGAGGAGAGCGAGTATTTTTCTCCTGTTCTCTCTACTTTTCCTTTCTCTTCTCTCCAGTTCATCAACTATCAGGCACCATTTAAGTGTGCCTCAAAATAAACCTTCATACTTGGAACTCTTCTCAGCTTGCCTTTGCTGACCCCCATCCTGGGTAAAATGTCACTGAGGAGTGGAAGAGTCTGGATGGGCCTTGTGTAGCGGGAGGAGGAAAGCACAAGTTCCTGTCATTTCCTCCTCTGGTGTCTCCCTCCTCCTTCCTCTGGATGTTGCTCAAGGTCATGTCAAATCTCACCTCCTTTATGAGGCTGTCACCAACTCCCCTCCCTGACCCCCAAAGAATTTGGGTCTTTTCTGTGTGTAGATAATGCCATATATTGCAATTTAACTTTTCCATATGGACCCGTCTCCTAAAATGCAGTGGTTTTTAGATCTGGCTGCACATGAGAATCACTAGGGAAGCTTTTAAAAAAATACCAGTACCCAAGACCCAAGCCCAGGGACTATGATTTAATTGGTCTGGGGTGGGGCTTAGATGTGTGTGGCTTATAAAAGTTTCCCAGGTAATTCTAAAGTGTAGTCAAGGTTGAGAGTGGAGAGCTGGGACCAACATTCTTATGTCTGCATGAATGGAAGAATTGACCATAGGATCCTATGGAAAGCAAGTGTCCTGAGAGCCAATACTGGCCCCTGGGTAGTCATGGGAAGGAAAGGCAAATAGAAGTGTCCAGTAAGAAGGTGGTGAGGGCTTGTGCAGTGGGCACTGTCAACTCATTCTCCAGAGGTGTGATGTACACATGGCCTCCTGGCCCCTCTTGGTGAAGGAGACTGAGGTACATATGGAGTCCTTGCTCCAGAACCCCTCTTCCCTCTAGTGATCTTGTATGCTTTATTTTTCACACACTTTCTGTTTTTCTCCCCTAGAGGGCCTTAAGCACAGGGCAGGTGCAGTGGTCCTGGCTCAGTCCCTTACTATGTGACCTGGATGGAGTTTATTGACTTCCCTGGACTTCAGGTTCCTCACCTGCCCACTGGGGATAAACGGCTTACCTCCTGAGGTTACCATGAGCATTACATGGAACAATCCCTGTCCTGGGCTGAGCCCATGGTACAGGCTCAGTGGAGAGCTATTTTTACCTGGTCCCACCTCTTGGTAGCTGCAGAACTGACGAGACGCGCTGGCAGTTGAAGCCTTGGGGCCCCAGTGGCCACACCTTGTACAATAGAAACAATAGTATGTCCTTCAGATTTGGAAGGTAAAGGGCAGAGCAAAAAAGAGGCTGTCAGGAAGCATGGATTCCTCTGCTCCCTGTTCCTCTTTACTTCAGTTTCTTTCTCTCTGTGCCTCTGTCTCTATCTCCTTGCACAGACAGGTGCCTCCTGGGATCCCCCTGAATAGTCATATTGGGAGGCTTTGGATGGAGCTTTGGGGACTAAAGAAGAGGTGGAGAAATGTAGAACAGGGATAAGGAAGTGTACTTTGGGGGAAAAAGACCTGCTTAAATCAGAGTAACAGAGGCTGTCAGTGAACAGCTGAAAGACCCTGTTCCTGATGTTCCCTCAGTGACAAGAACTGAAGCCTGAAAGAGGTAAGGGAAACTAGGTGGCTTCTTTCATTTACTTATCCACTGAACAAACATCTATGGAGTAGTTGTAAGATGCCAAGCACAGTGCTTGATGAGTGAGTCTCTGCCATCAGAGAAGGTGCATCTTCGAGGTAGAAACACACAGGTACCTGGAACATTTCAATGTAGTGTTAGTGTTGAGGGCTGAGCATGCGAGGAACACCTGACCAGCATCTGACTTGGCTTTTGTCCTGGGAGAAGGAGCCAAGACTTCTGAGAGTAAAAACAGTACAGCTAAGATTGGAAAATAGGAGTTGGCCAAGCAAAGGGGAATGAAAAATCTTCCCATGTGACTATGTGCTGGGGCCTGAAGGCAACAGGAGCCTGGCTTGTTCAGGGAATGGCGAGGAATTCGGTATGACTAGCAGGAGATTGTGAGGTGAGCAATGAAGCTAGTGAAGTATTCAGGGAAACCTTTGGAGCATTTTTAGAAGAATGACATGCTGATTTGCTTTACTAATGTCTCTCCTTCAGAGAGGAGAAAATCGTGGAAGAGTTTGTGCTTTGCAGGCTAGATAAGCAGAATGGAATTCTTGGAGGAGGCAATACACAGCAAGTGAGGAGTGCCTGGCTGGCTCAGTTGTGCGCCTCTCGATCTTGGGTCACGAGTTCAAGCCCATGTTGGGTGTAGAGCTTACTTAAAAAAAATACTCAGTTGGATAGATATCTGGATTTCTGAGGTAGCTGGCCCTTTCCTACCATGCTCAAGAATCACACAGCAACCACCAGGCCAGGAGGTGCAGGTGGTCCTGATGTTACCCTGTCCAAGGATGGTGTTACCCCAAGAAAGCCAAGGTCCTCACATGTATAGCAGAGAAAATGCTGGCCAAAATGTGCACAGTCACACTAGAGGCCAATTCTTGTCTTTGGATTCAGAACCCACTTTCAAGGTGGCAAGACACATTTATAGGTGTGATTGAATCTCTGAACTTGCCAGAGCAAAGGACCAGAATACAGGCTCATCAGGTATGACAGGTGTAATAAAGAAAAAACTGCCACTCCACTCTCCCCCCAAAATAGGAAAAGAAAAATAAGAATGGAACAATGAAAATTGTGGAGAGGGCAAAGGTAAATGTTGGTGCTTGCAAAGAGTGTGTTTTGGAGACTAGCAACAAAACAATGGAAGATAAGGTTACTCCAAGACAAGGTCTGGTTCCTAGAGATACTTCAGCGTTTCACCAAAGATGGATAAAATGAAAAACAAACAAACAAGAACATCCAGCCCTTATCGATACGCCATTGGCATTTATCATCACCTCCCAGGCTGTCAGGTGTGATTGTGCAAGATGAGAACTGCACAATTCTAGGGGGCACCATTTACATCACTGACATAGACTTATCTATGTATTATAACTTTCTGCAGATGGCACAGACACAGGCCTTGTAGGTGAATGTCTGTGCTGACTCACCATCCTTTGCAAGACACTGATCTTATTTACCTCTTCTCCATTACACCAGGTTGAGAAAACTCAAATGTCTACTACCTGCAGCAAACACTCAGAATTTTCTTTTCCTCTATACTTTCTCTCACTCATTCATTTGTACATTCCTACCTGCCACTTGCTTGCCTGCAGCAGATGTTTGTGGGGTATCTACTCTGGGCTGGACACTGTGTACTCCTTAAGGACACCACAGTAAACAACCATTCAGAAAGCCCTCAAGCAATTTCCAATATGAAGAAATATATTAAATAAACAATCATGGAAATACATAAATACAAAATTATAAATTGGACACATACTGCAGAAGAAGAAGAAGAAGAAAAGGGTATTATGAAGAGTGTAACAGAGGAACTGTATTTAGATTGCAGAGTGTTCACTGAAGATTTCCCTGAGGAAAAGCATTTACACTGAGGCCTGAACGATGAACAGGAGTTGGCCTGATAGAGCAGGGGAGAGGTCATTGCAGGCAAAGGGAATCACACTTGAAAACTCTTAGAAGTGCAAGTGTTCACTACACGTGAAACGCTACAAGAAGGTTGGCCAGTGGGCAAAACTGAGCAAGTGGGGAGACACAGTGGAGAGATAGTCCCAGGACCAGATAAAACATGGCCAAGTAGGTTGAGAAAAGGAGTTTGGATTTTACTCTTAGTGTAGTGGATTTTTAGCAGGAAGGGCCATGGGGGACATGCTGAGATTTTGTGCTTTTAGATCGGGACAATGAATAGAAAGGGGACAAAAGTGGAAGCTATTAATGTAGAGCAGATGAGAGATGTTGGGGCCTCATGTTGGGTTTGCAATGGCAGAGGAAGATGTGGATGACAAGACCTATGCAGGGGGCCAGGCAGCATCTGGTGAAGGTTGGTGTGGGAGACATGGATTGCATCAGCCATTCCTGGTCTTCTACAAGGGGAGTCAGGTTTCTGACAGAGGCAATTGAGTGGATGAAGGTGCCACTTAATGAAGAAGGGAAAATTGGAAGAGAATCAGGTGCTGTGAGGAAAGGAGGTAAAAAAGTCAGTATGAGCCAAGTTGAGTTTTAGATATTAGAGTTTCCTCAGTTACTGTGTGACAATATTAAGAGAGACATGAGCTGAAGGGCTTGTCTCTATAGGTTCCCTTTCTCTGTTTGCATCCCAACAAAAGGGACAATAAAAACAAATATTTAGGGGCGCCTGGGTGGCTCAGTATGTTAAGCGTCCAGCTCTTGATTTTAGCTCAGGTCATCATCTCAGTTTGTGAGATTGAGCTCAGCGTCAGGCTCTGTACAGGCAGGCTTGGAGTTCTCTCTCTCTCTTCCTCTCTCTGCCGCTTCCCTGCTCACGCTGTCTCTGTCACTTTCAAAATAAAGAAATAAACTTAAAAAATTAAAAAAAAAACCATAAATCTTTATTGAGAATCTACTGTGTGCCAGCACTCTGCAAGTCATTGGGAATTCGGCAAGGAACAAGGGAACATGGAAGGAAGATGAGTAAGTCCTGGGGAATCTAATGCACAGCATGGTGACTATAGTTAACAATACTGTAGCATATACTTGAAAGTTGCTAAGAGGTAAATCTTGGGTGTTGTCACCACACACACACACACACACACACACACAATGGTAATTATGTGCAGTGATGGATGTGTTTACTAAACTTATTATAGTGATTATTTCACAATACATATATATATCAAATCATCATGTTGTACAACTTAAACTTACAAATATCATATGTCAGTTATAGCTCAACAGAGCTGGAAAAAAGAAGTACATTTAGAAAAAGATAACACAGAAGGCAGTAGAACAGAATGGTGTTTTATGCCCTTGCCTGGCATAAAAAAACTGATTCTGGGCTGTACTTCTGAATGTGTAAAATGGGCAGATTCTCCACCTCACAGAGTTGTCCCAAGGACCACATGAGACAATGCTGGTAACGAACGCATTTGAGCATAGTGTATGGGACACAGTAAGCGCTAAATAAATATTAACGATTTTTGAACATGTATTTACTAAGTGTTGCAATCTGACGAAGCAGGTAGACCCTGAGCAAATAATTTCAAGGGTGATGAATTGTTGGATCCCTCAGTCTTACTTTTCAGAGTTTGCTTTTTAGAAACATGAAATGGCTCATCTGTAGGAATTCTCCAGTCTTTGGTTAGTGACCATCTGTTGAGCTCTGCTGGGGTGTAACGTTTGTGGTTTGTGTATGATACCACTCATCTCTTTACTCTGCAAGGTCACTTCACTGGCAGACCCGGCAGCCTGAAAAACAGGAAGAAAGCAGTCTGACTGGGGCCGTGCTGTGCACTCAGGCCCATTGTTTAAGAGTCAGAGGGTTCCACAGGACTGACCCCTACCCTACAGCCCCCTCACCCGCCATGCTGTTCTCCCGGAGGCTCTCCAAGCCTTTCACCTGAAACGTGTAGCACCTCCCTCCATATCCCTAATAACTTTTTATACTGCTATTCTCGATTTATTTTGTTTTGGGCATTAGCTGCAGGCTTCCTGCTGTTGAAGATGTAGGTATCTCTCAGCTCTTCCCCCTACTTCTACCACCACACCCACGTTTTCCTATCTCTCCATCATCCCTATGTATTTATATGATTTTATTAATTCTATATTCGGTGCTGTATTAATAATCATGTGTGGACACTGCTAAGCTATGTAGTTCACCATGATAACTTTTCCTTTTCAGCACAATCTGTATTTCATGGAATTCATAATTGTCTTTTGCTTGTTTATTTAGTTTCTATATCTTTCTCCCTTATTCATCCTCAAATTCTCTTTTCGGAAACCCTTAATGCAACCAAACATATTAGATATCCTACCAATTTCATCCTGACAAAATGCTTCCCCAGAGGCTCTTTTCCCAGCTCCAGCTGCTGGAGGATTGGCTGCCCCCAGGGATACAGCACTGCTCTGGGCTCCGGGCTCTGTCCCTTTCTTGTGTTAGCTCCTCTGTTTCCTGGATCCCCTGAACTCCTTTCTTCTGGTTCACCTTCTTGTTATAGATGGTTTGGAGTTTTTCACTTTGTCCCCAAAGTCCCCACAACTTCACTGTGATGGCCTTGGTGTGGCTCATTTTCATCTGTTTGGTGGGCTTCCCAAAGACCCTTTCTGTCTAGACTCACAGGTCTTTCTGTTCTAAGATGTTTTCTTGAATGGTTTCTTTGTTTTTTCTCCACTCTGCTTTCTCTTTCTGCAATGTGCAGTTTTCATACATTTGATTTTTTTCTTAAAAAAAAATCTTTTCCCTTCATTCTTCCTTTTGTTTTACCTTCTGGAAGATGTTAACTTTATCATTCAACTTTTCTTTAGTTTTTCATTTTTACTCTCCTTCATTTTTGCCAAGTTATTTTTTAAAATTTATTTTGAGAGAGAGAGAGAGGGAGAAAGAACCAGAGAGGGAGGGGCAGAGAGAGAGGGCAACAGAGGATCCCAAACAGGCTCTATGCTGACAGCAAGAGAGCCTGATGTGGGGCTCAGACTCATAAACTGTGAGATCATGACCTAAGCCAAAGTCAGACACTTAACTGACTGAGCCACCTGGGCACCCCTGCTAAGTTATTTTTCACCCTTTGACTATCCCTTCTTTATAGCATCCTGTTCTTGTTTCATGGGTACAATACCTTCTTTTACCTTTCTGACACTAATAATGTTAGATGGAGTTTTCTTTGCTTTCCCTGTTCTCTTTCTTCCATGATACTTTTTGCTCTGTCATAAAATAGATTCCTCAAATGTAGTGGCTCCTGGATGTCTGCTTCTATTTAAGAATGGGGTAATGCTACAAGCCCTGTGTACATGGGGAGGGGTGATCTGGTAAATCCCTGTCAGTATCTTTAGGGCTATTCTTGGGGGCCGGTGAAAGCCCCAGGGAAGGCTTTTCCCTTTTCTTGGTTGAAGGCTTTTCCCTTTTCTTGGTATGAAGTTGGTTACTGATGTCTGAGAGACTAGTAGGGAAGAAAGTCTTGTTTAGTGTGCAATATTTCAATATTATCTTCATTTTTAGCATGATACACCATCCTTTTTTTCCTTTTTTTTTAATGTTTATTTATTTTTGAGAGAGAGAGAGAGAGACAGTGCATGAGTGGGGGAGGGGTAGAGAGAGAGGGAGACACAGAATCCAAAGCATGCTACAGGCTCTGAGCTGTCAGCACAGAGCCCAATGCGGGGCTCAAACTCACAGACGGTGAGATCATAACCTGAGCTGAAGTCGGCCGCTTAAACAACTGAGCCACCCAGGCGCCCTGTACATCATGCTTAACGAGGCCAGAAACTGTTTTACTCTTCCCCAAAACAAATCTGCAGTGCTCTGCTGAAGAGTACAGGAAGAATGTCTCTGGCTCTAGGGGTCTGGTTTTGTCCTTGTGTTTAAATGTTCTAGTTTGGGGGTCTGGCTGGATCAGTCAGTGGAACGCATAACTCTTGATCTTGGGGTCATGTGTTTGAGCCCCATGTTGGGTGTACACATTGCTTAAAAAAAAAAAATTAAAAAAAAAAAAAGCTCTAGTTTGCATGGCTTTTTTCCTAGACATTCCTTTAAAAGGTTTCCAGGGGCCCCTGGGTGTCTCAGTTTGTTGGGCGTCCAACTTTGGCTCAGTTCATGGTCTCACGGCTCATGAGTTCAAGCCCCATGTCAGGCTCTATGCTGACAGACAACTCAGAGCCTGGAGCCTGCTTCAGATTCTGAAATCTCTCGGCCCCTCCCCTGCTCGCACTCTGCACTCTGTCTGTCTCTCTCTCAAAAATTAATAAAAATAAAGGTTTCCAGTCAGTCCTCTGTTCCTCCTGTTCCCAATCTGCCTTCACCCTACTTCCAGAAGTACCGAAGGTTGTTTCTTAGATGTACTCACTGCTGGTTTAAGATTCTACCTTTTTCTATTTAAAAAAAAATTTTTTTTTAATGTTTATTTATTTTTGAGAGAGACAGAACATGAGCAGGGGAGGGGCAGAGAGAGAGAGGGAGACACAGAATCTGAAGGAGGCTCCAGACTCTGAGCTGTCAGCACAGAGCCCCACAAGAGGCTTGAACCCATGAACTGTGACATTATGACCTGAGCTGAAGTTGGTGCTTAACTGACTGAGTCACCCAGGCGCCCATAAGATTCTACTTTTTTACATCTTCTAAATTATTTGCAGTTGTTTATCTACCTCCCAGCTTCCAAAAGTATTTTGTTATTTTCTCCATTCCTGTTTTTTTCATATTTATGGGAATATGCTTTTTAAAAAAATCTCTTTGGGGCACCTGTGTGGTTCAGTCAGTTAAGCAACCAACTCTTGATTTGGGTCATGATCTTAAGGTTTGTGAGATGGAGCCCCATGTTGGGCTCTGCACTGACAGTGTGGAGCCTGCTTGGGATTCTCTCTCTCCCTCTCTCTCTGTGCCCCTTCGCCACACTCTCTCTCAAAATAAATAGATAATATTTTAAATAAATATACGAACAAATAAATAATAAATCTCTTCACTGTCATTTTAGTGAGGCTTTAGAGGGGAATTAAGGTTAATTTACATGTTTGATCTCCCATCTGTAACCGAAAATCAGTCCATGCATTTATGAATATACCCTGATTCATAAGACAGTTGGAGAAGGTCTCACTTAGGACCCACGTTCCTTGCAAGTTTAGTTATCTGACACTCAGTCCACAGTCAACAAGGAGTAACACATTACAGGGAAGATCGCTAGATAAGAGACCCATCAGAAGTAAATATTAACTGCATGGGGAGGAACAGAAAAATCATATAAAAAGTATATACTAGCCCTGCCATTTAGGACAGGGTCAAACAGTGTCACAGTATTACTAAATATAGTGATAGTATGCAATACAAAGTATAATAATAAATGTTCATAATGATGATCTTATCAATGAAAGGTCAAATTATGTTCATCATGCTCTAAGAAGCCAGAAAAAAAACAGTTTAGAAAGATTTGTATAGGGAACATTACTTATATTGTATAGTTGCATAGTTACTTTGTAGTTTTAGAAATATTTTCATGTGCATTAATTTAACACACACCCTCACTTACTTGGTAAAAAAAACTTAGCAGGAGGAATATTGTTATTCTCCCCTTATTGCAGATGAAGGCATTAAGCTCATAGATGATAGATGTTAAGATTTTTTTTCAAAATCAATCAGCAATTCCTTGAAAGAGCTATTTTTTTTTGCTTTGGCCATTAAAAGCACAAGCTCCAGGGTGCTTGGGTGGCTCAGCTGGTTGCTTGGGTGTCCAATTCTTGGTTTTGGCTCGGGTCATGGTCTCATGGTTCATGGATTTGAGCCCAAATCGGGGTAGACTCTGACAGTACAGAGCCTACTTGGGATTCTCTGTCTCCCTCTCTCTCTCAAAAATAAATGAATAAACATCATAAATAAGTAAATAAATAAATAAATAAAAAGCGCAAGCTCCCAGTATCTGGAAAAATCATCTTATGCCCGATAATACCTGTTCCTGTGTCCCACCTTTGCTAATTGGGCTCTGCTACCCAGATCTGCCCTTCTGTCTCAAGGGCCACTTTCCCACAGCAGTGGCTCCCTGCCACCTTGAAGACCTGTTTCCTTGCCAGCAGGTAAGGCAGTAGGTGGAAACTGCCTGAGTGCAAGTCCACACTCCACTCATTACCAGTTGTGTGACTTTGGGCAAGTGACCTACCTCTCTCCAAATACTTCAGTGTACTCTCTTGTCGAGGAGGCTAGCAATAGTCCCTACCTTATAAGACAACTAAAGGATTAAAATAGGAAATATATATAATTCTCAAGAAGTTTTAGCTGATATTATTTCACTTTTTTTTTTTTTTAACTCTGGGGGTCAGAAAACCTTATTTATCTTGTATAAAAGTGGCATATCCAGGGGTGTCTGGGTGGCTCAGTTGGTAAGCTTCTGACTTTGGCTCGGGTCATGTCTCAAGGTTTGTGAGTTGGAGCCCTGCATTGGCCTCTGTGCTGACAGTGCTTGCAGAGCCCACTTTGGATCCTCCGCCCCCCATCTCTTTCTGCCCCTCCCCTGCTCAAGGTCTCTTTCTCTCTCTCTCTCTCAAACATAAATTAAAAAAAAAAGTGGTGGATCCAGCACTTCTCACCTTCAACCATAAGTAACTCTCCTATGCTTTGCCATATGTTACACGTCTCAATGGCATGTGATTCATGGTATTGACAGGAGAAGGAAATGTTTTAATGAAAATAGTTCTCAAATATTTATGTAGTCAAACACCATCTTCAATTCTGAAATCCTCTCCTGTCTCCAGTTTAGGGTCATAACCCACCTGTCCTTTCAGACTTCATTTCATTTAGGTTAAGCTTTGTAGTCACTAAAAGATGCTTTGGTTCCCTTTTTCTGCCCTGTAGATTTTCAGATTCTGAACACAAAGCCAGTTCTGTTTCTGATGGTTGTCTTCAATAAAACGTAAAAAGCAGAGCCCTGTTCCATATTTTATGGTCTCCTCATGTGGCAGAATATTCTTCCAGCATGTTCTCACCATTGTACACTGGGGCTTGCTGTCATCAGATGCCACACCTGCTCTGCTAAACAGTGCTTACAGACACAGCCCCAGGGTGTCTGATGGCCCCAGGAGGCAGAGAGGTGTGCAGATCCTGCTGGTCAGTCTCTCGGGTCTGACCCTGCTTGGGTTTGTTGTTTCTGATCCTGTGTCCGGGTATGCACTTGCCCTTCTCCTCCCTGTTTCTGTTTCAAGATCTGGGTCCCCACTCCCCTGGGCCAACCAGCTTCAGCCTGATGCAATAACTCCAGCCTCAAGACCCACAGCCCTCCCTCCCCTGGCTTACTGCACTTCCTGGCCCAGTTGTGAGCTGGAGTCTCCAGAGCCTTTGGGATGTGAACATTAGCTCTTACTCTTAACCAAAGCTTTTGGAAAGATAAGTTTTATCTTTTTATTTATTTATTTATTTATTTTTTTGAGAGAGAGAGAGATAGCACAAGTGGGGGAGGGACAGAAAGGGGGGAGGACAGAGAATCTGAAGCAGGCTCTGTGCTGACACCTGAGAGCCCAACACAGGGCTCAAACCCATGAACTACAAGATCATGACTTGAGCTGAAGTTGGATGCTTAACCGACTGAGTTGCCCAGATGCACCAAGAAAAGCTTTATCTTTAGCTCTGATCTGGTATCCTAAAAAATATTCCAGTGATTTATGTTCACAATTTGGCAATTTGCCCTCTTACCCTTGTACTTTAGTCAATTTTGTCTGTCTTTACTACCTGTTTGTTTCTTTTGATTTCACTGACTTTTGAACAAGTTAACGTTGAACTTGTGATGAGGGAATTCTTAGTTCCTCTGTGTTTTCACTTGCGAATTTCTTGCTGTTTATGAAACAGATGACCTTTTTACTGTTTGGAGAAGATGATGTCAGGGGCCCCTGAAGTTCCATTTGTTCAGGAGATGCAGAAGTGGAAGTGCTGGAGGATTTGTGGGTGTCTTTGGAGGCAGACGGCCCGAGACAGGGCTGGGAAGGAGAGGGGCACATGGCAGGCATGTGCTGTAGAAGTCACTGGTACAGTCTCACATGTCTTATTTACCTTGAACTGGATGATCTATCACGATAGTTATTTCCCGTAATAGTAATGGCTACTGTTTCTTGAGAACTTACTATGCACCAGGAACTTTGCACACATTCTTCATTTAATTCTCACAGTGCACCCACGTAGTCATTGCTTTTATGACTTCCACTTTCAGATCAGGAAACTGAAGCATAGAGAGTCTTTTTTTTTTTTTTTTTTTTTTTTTTTTTTTTTGAGAGAGAGAGAGACAGAGACAGAGAGCGTACCAGCAGGAAGGGCAGACAGAGAATGACAGAGACAGAGGATCTGAAGAAGGTTCTGTGTTGAGTGCAGAGAGCCCTACGTGGGGCTCAAACTCACAAACCCAAGATCATGACCTGAGCCCAAGTTGGTTGCTCAGTGAGCCACCCAGGCACCCCTGAAATATAGAGAGCTTAAATAACAAGGCCAAGGTCATACAGCTACGAATGGCCAGGCTCAGTTCTCTCAGCTCTCCCTTAGGAGCCATTATCCCTCTTGCCTCTGGCCTCTCCTCCTTACTCCCTAGCTCCTGCCTCACCCCTCCTTATTTCCTCAATTGCTGTGCTTCCAGATCCCTGATTTTCCCCCTAAAACGTACCTTCTATTATATCTACTTTTTTACCCGCTGTTTAGTGGGTTGCCCCACAATTGACAGTCACATTTTAAGGAGGGGTATACTGCCCAAAGTTTATGAGCAGATTTTGGAGTACCTCTTTGTGGTGCTTGTTGTCTAAGCTATGTTCTGGACCCTACAATGACATCTTGCACACAAACACCCATATATCTTCCCCCAAAACATACATAAGCCCACACGTGCATATAAACTCACATAGACACATACAAAGATGCATACAACTGCCCCCACAAACATATACATAATCCCCACATGCATAAACCCACATGCACACACATGCACATACACAAAGATGCACACAAAAACCTGCCACAAAATGCACCTGAACACATATAAACACACACATAAATCACCCCACAAGTGCATAAATGCTCACACACGCACACAAACGTAAACCCATACACGCAGGCCTACTTGTTGCCTCAGCTCTGCCAGACTATCTTCCTTGCCTCTCTTTGGAGACCGGAGCAACATGAGGCTGAGAGGAAGTGAAACCTGCCCCAACAGGAAGTGAAAAGAGGATGGTGAGCTTTTCTGGTGCTTCTGACACAGCTGTCGGGGGACTCAGCAAACAGTCTGCAGTTTCTGGAGCTGCTCTGAGGTAACTGGGATCCCCTGGGGTGGGGGTCCAGCTCATGAGGTTCCAGTAGGTAGCTGGGAAGCTGGGCACTTGGGCTTTGTTTCCCTGGCAGCAGCCTCCCTGCCCCCTACCTTAGGTGAGTTTGTGACTTTCAGTGCGGAGGCAGTGCATAGCCTTTCTCTACAACAGGCTTTTGAAAATGGTTGTGGGCCCAAGGACATTCACTCAGAGTCACAGATGCACATGGTCCGTTTCCTCGTTCTTACTCTGGGAACAAACTATTTTTATAGAGTTTTCATGCACCCTCTTTTAAAAGTAAAAGAAACTTTTCATGAGGAGAGAGATGAAGTAAGCATAGCAGTAATTATCACAGGGATTATTTCTCCTTATGCTTGAGCAGTCTGGTCCTGGACCAGTGTTAGATAAACTTTTATCTGTCAGACCAGGAGAAGTTGCTAGATGTTGGGGCACACAGCTACTTCTGGTGTCCTTGGAGAGGACAGAGTTGGAGATTTAGGAACTTAGTGGCCTCTGTTATGTGTTAGTAAGGAGAGAGGGGAAGGGGCTGGGGCTGTCGATTGGAAGACACAGCATGAGATGGGTGGGATGGTGACACAAATGTCACTCTCCTCTTGTCCTAGAGGTTTTAGCTGTTGGCAAACACTGTAGCCTCAAGACAGAGTCAAAGACTTCATGAAGTTGAGGGGGTTCCTCAAAAGTCCAACTCTCTGATTCGGGTAGTTACCCTACCATAGCTGTGGTACTAGAGTAAATAGTATCCAGTTCCTTCTTAAAATCCCCTGTTGGTGTCTGATGTACCATTGAATAATTGAATGTTAGCCCTGGAAAGGACCTTGGAGATAATGTATTTCAATGATTAGCAAGCTTTCCATTTTCATCATATCCCTGCATTTCTATTTATTTCATATCTTTCTTTAAATTAACTTGTTTTTAAATTTTTTTATTCAACCTAAACAGTGATATCATGTATCACTAATGACACATGTATCACACTTTGAGGACCACTGATCAAGTATAATTTGCCCTTTTCACAGATGAGAAAACTGAGACCCATAGACACTACACAGTTTGTCCAAGGTCTCATATTTAAAGACATCCTAATTTGGGACTGATCCTGAGGTCTTCCAATTTATAGTCTTGATTCTTTCCAGGATACCATATCCTACTATGAAGTATGAAGAAACAATTCCTTTTTTTAAAAAAATATCTATTTATTTCAGTAATCTTTATACCCAACATGGGGCTCAAACTCATGACCCTGAGATCAGGAGTTTCATGCTCCTCTACCTGAGCCAGCCAGGTGCCCCATATTTCATAAATATAATTCAAATAAATAAGCAGATAAAGTGCTAACAGTGTCTAGAAGGAGGAGACCACTAAAGGTGAGTTTCTTTCCTTCCGCTGTTCAATCCTTACTCACTGCCAACCTGGACTAGCAGCTTTTAGGAAGCTTTTAGAATCTTTGAATGCTAATGTTCTGAAATATCAAGATGATATCTCATGGTGTGACTATTGAGTAATTGTCGTGCTGTGATAGGATCCCAGAGAGTCTCATCAATCCAGAGATGCAGGTCTTACATTCTGGTCTAATTTCTTGTATTACTTATTTACTTTTTTCTCCAATCTATTTTTTTCTTTTTCTTTTTCTTTTTTCTTCTGATATATCTGTTATTTGGGTGTTGGATTTCCTGAGCCAATAATCATCTCATTTGTTTCTCTCTTATTTCATCTTAATTTCTAAAAGATGGTCTTCAATTCCATCTTATAATATTGCTAGTAAATTTTAAGATATCAGCTCTTGTATTTTTAATTTCTAAAAGCTCTTCTCATTCTGTTTATTTAATTTATTTTATTTGAGAGGGAGAGAGAGTCAGGAAGAGGGGGAGAGGGGCAGAGGGAGAGAGAGAGAGAGACAGAATCTTAATGACACGGGGCTCAATCCAACAACCCTGGGATCATGACCTGAGCTGAAATCAACCAACTGAGCCACCCAGGTGCCCCTATTTTGAAATTTATTCTTATTTATTTATTTATTTATTTTGAGAGAGGTGGGGATCAAGTGGGGGGAGGGGCAGAGAGAAAAAGAGAGAGAGAGAGAGAGGGAGGGAGGGAGGGAGGGAGGTTCCCAAGCAGGCTCTGCACTGTCAGCACAAAGCCTGACTTGGGGCTCAAGTTCATGAACCGTCAGATCATGACCTGAACCAAAACCAAGAACTGGTCACTTAACCAACTGAGCCACCCAGGTGTCCCTTTTTCTTTTCTTTTTTTTTTTTTTTTTAAGGAATCTACACCTAGCATGGGGCTCAAACTCATGACTCTGAGACCAAGAGTTGTATGCTCCATCAACTGAGCCAGCCAGGTACCCCTCATGCTGCTTATTTTTTATAATTCCCTGTGGCTGGGGCACCTGGGTGTTTCTGTCTGTTGGGTCCAACTTCGGCTCAGGTCATGATCTCACAGTTCCTGAGTTCAGGCTCTGTATTGGGTTCTCTGCTGTGAGCACAGAGCCCGCCTTCTGATCCTTTGTCTCCCTCTCTCTCTGTCCCTCTCCCTCTGTCTCTGTCCCTCCCCCTTTCAAACACTCTCTCTCAAAATAAATAAATAAACATTAAAATAATAATAATAATTCTTGGTAACTGTTTTATGGACACAATATCTTTTCATATCCTTCTTAGGATATTAAGTATAGTTCTTTTGAATTTTTCTTTTATTTCCTTCTCTTGTCTTCCTTCTCTGTACATGTGTGGTTTTGTTTGTTTATTTGTTTGTTTGTTTTGTTTGTTTTTAACTTTCTTTATCACGTTAGAGGCTTTTTTATATGTCTTGTGATCTCTTACTCTCTGGTGATTTTAAAAGTGAAACACTCAGGGTGCCTGAGTGGCTCAGTTGGTGGAAGCAACGACTCTGACTCTTGATTTCAGCTCAGGTCATGATCTCACGGTTCATTCTTTGGCTCTCAAAATAAATAAATAAACATTAAAAAAAAAAAGTGAAACACTAAAAATCTGATTGCAATGTCTTCCTCTACGTGTGAGCAGGGCTTGCTGCTGAAAAGGTCCACTTTTTTAAAGAAGGTCTTATGGTGACTTATTATTTGGGAAACCCCTTCATGTCTGTACTTGGAAGTCTTTCCTCTGGGGTCTCAGAGAAGAACCTTTCTGTATGCTGCCTCCTGGTAATCTGAAAACAGAGTGGTAGAAGGAAAATCAGAGTTTGACGTTTAAATCTGCACATTTTTGCTGACCTACTCCCTTCTTTAGTCCTGTCAGGTTTCCATCTGAGCAATTTCCTCTTCCGGCATCCCAATGCCTGTGGATGGCCCATCTGGGTGGCCAGCCCTGCTCTCCCTGCTTCTGGCCGTGGCGATGCCTTTTTTCTGCTCAGCCATATCCATAGATGAAGCATGGAACCAGCTGTTGATGAGAGAGAAGATGATGCAGCTGGGGGGGCAGCTGGTGCTGACCGAACAGGAGGAGCTAGCCAATGAGAGGCTCATGGCCCTCAAAAAGGCTGAGGTGACACAGGCGATGAGGACCCAGAAGTTTCCTCCCAGCATGCACTTTTTCCGGGCCAAGACTCTCATTGAGAAAAGTGAGGTGTTTAATATCCTGAAGAAGATGCCAAAAGGTAGAGGTTTGGAGATGGTGGTTTGGGGGTGCTGGGAAGGTAGGGAGAACTAAACTTGGAGCTAGTGTTGTTATTGGAGCTGTTATTGTTCTAAATGGAGCAGTGAGGGGTGCCTGGTTGGCTCAGTTGGTAGAGCATGTGACTCTTGTTCTGAGGGTCAGGAGTTCAAGCCCCACATTGGGTGTGGAGCCTACTTAAAAAAATAATAGTAGGGGCGCCTAGGTGGCTCAGTTGATTAAGCGTCTGACTTTGGCTCAGGTCATGATCTCACAGCTCATGAGTTCAAGCCCCACATTGGGCTCTGTGCTGACAGAGCCTGGAGGCTGCTTTGGATTCTGTGTCTCCCTTTCTTTCCGCCCCTCCCCTCTCTGTGTCTTCCTCCCCCCCCCCCCCCCCCCCCCCCCGCCTCCTGCCCCCTCTTGTGCTCTCTCTCTCAAAAATAAATAGGGACACCTGGGTGGCTCAGTCGGTTAAGCATCCGACTTCGGCTCAGGTCACGATCTCACGGTCCGTGAGTTCGAGCCCCGCGTCAGGCTCTGGGCTGATGGCTCGGAGCCTGGAGCCTGCTTCCGATTCTGTGTCTCCCTCTCTCTCTGCCCCTCCCCCGTTCATGCTTTGTCTCTCTCTGTCCCAAAAATAAATAAACATTAAAAAAAATTAAAAAAAATAAATAAACATTTAAAAAATTTTAATATAAATAAATAAATAAATAAATAAATAAATGGAGCAACAAGAACCCCACTTGTCTACTCTGCACCTTTGTTCTTGCTTCACAGACTAGGAAGGGGGCAGTCTGAGGGGGCTGCTACTTCACCCTGGAAACCCAGAGCCCTGCTTCCAAGGGGACTCTGCCTCAGACAGACAGCAGGGAGTGGGTGCCAGGCATCACTGTCTTTCCTGACAAAGCTGATGTGTCCACCCATAAGCGGGTATCTAGGCCTATAGGAGCTACTGCTTTCTTCACAGCTTTTCCCACATCTGCTTCTTCTGCCCCGTCTCAGGCTGAGGTACCAGAGTATGATGTGAATGTTTCTCTTGAATAAACACATTTCTAGTAGTGTATGTCTACAGTATATATACATTTCTATGAGAAGTAAAAAAATTACCATCCTGCACACGTAAATAGCAGTTTGCAGCTTACAAGGACTTTTCTATACCTCTTATTTTATAACATTTTGGGTTTTTAAAAATATTTATTTTTGAGAGAAAGAGAAAGAGAGAGGCAGAGGACAAGCAGGGGAAGGGCAGAGAGAGCGGAAGACACACCTGTCAGCAGAGAGCCCGACGCGGGGCTCAAACTCAGGAGCCTTGAGATCATGACCTGAGCCGAAGTCTGACGCTGAACCGACTGAGCCACCCAGGATCCCCTATACCTCTTTTATTTTAATGTTAAATATGGAGACTAAAAAAACAAAGAAACAACTGTGCAGTTGGTAAAGTCACATCCCCACGTGATGGAGGACATAAGGTTTAGAGAGGTGACATGCCAAAGCTCACACAGCTGTGACACCTAAGTGGCTCGTGTCAAGGCCAGGTGCTAAGACAGAGCAGGAAGAGCAGAGGGACAGTGTATACTGTGACTTGAGGAGCGCTGTAGTCTAGATTGGTGTCAGGTCTGAAAGCAGCATAGGGCATCAATGGCAAGCCTGCAGGCCAGAAGCTGCCTAGATACTGGCTGGAAGCAGGGAATGCAAAACCAATGCGTGGGTGCTGGGAGCAGGCTGAGAGGACTGACAGTTGTGCAAACAGGACCAGGGTGGGAGCAAGGGCTGAAGCTCATCCCTCCCCCACTTTTTTTTAAGTTTATTTATTTACTTTGAGAGAGAGACACACACACAACTCAAGCTCACGTGTGGGGGAGAGGCAGAAAGAGAGAGAGACAGAGTCCCAAGCAGACTCTGCACTGACAGAATTGCTGATGCAGGGCTCAATCTCACAAACTGAAATCATGACCTGAGCCAAAATCAGACACTTAAACAACTGAGCCACACAGGTGCCCCTGGGCTGCTTCTCTCTGTCTCTCTCTTTTTTAAAAAAAAAAAATTTTTTTTTAACGTTTTATTTATTTTTGAGACAGGGAGAGACAGAGCATGAACAGGGGAGGGTCAGAGAGAGGGAGACACAGAATCCGAAACAGGATCCAGGCTCTGAGCTGTCAGCACAGAGCCCAACGCGGGGCTCGAACTCACAGACCGTGAGATCATGACCTGAGCCGAAGTCGGCCGCTTAACCGACTGAGCCACCCAGGCACCCCTGTCTCTCTCTTTTTTTAATGTTTATTTATTTTTGAGAGAGAGAGAGCCAGAGTGTGAGTGGGGTAGGGGCAGAGAGAGAGAGAGGGAGACACAGAATCCGAAGCAGACTCCAGGCTCTGAAGTGTAGCACAGAACCCAATGTGGGGCTCGAACCCATAAACTGTGAGATCATGACTTGAGCCCAAGTCTGACGCTTAACCCACTGAGCCACCCAGGGTCCCCTGGGCTCCCTCTCTTGAATGAGGTCACCATGGCTTCTGACTAGTGAGGGATGCTCCCTTCTTAAACCAGAGCAAAGCAGGCCGTCCTGGGGAGATAATGGCAGACATAGGCCTGGGAAGTCTTTGCGCTGGAGTGGGAAAGGTATGTTATGTGCAGTTGTGGGGAACTCTGCCAGATAGGCAACCTTGTGATTCTCCCTTCTTGTCCATCTACACTGTCCTCACAGCTCTGAGCCCTGGAATCTGGATTTCACCTCTTTTGCTTCACTTCTACCCCTGCCCTCCTTCCCTTTCCAGGGGCTGCCTTACACGTCCATGACTTCAGCATCCTGAGTATGAACTGGCTGGTGAAAAATGTCACGTACAGGCCCCACTGCCATTTCTGTGTCACCCCAAGCGGGTACTTGAAGTTCAAATTTGCTTATCCAGCACCCCCTACTCCTAAACCAGCAGAGTGTTCGGAGTGGGTTTTGCTGGAGAAATATCGAAAGGAGCTACAGAATGTCACTGAGTTTGACAACAGGTGAGTGTGGTTCAGAAAGAATGTGTCACATGCTCATCATAGGTAGTGGGTGGTGTACAGGTATGTCTTAGTACAACCCCATTTATGAAAATCTCTCCTTAAAAAAAAATCAGGGCACCTGGATGGCTCAGTCAGTTAAGCGTCTAGTTTGACTCTTGATCTCAGCTCAGGTGTTGATCTCAAGGTCATGAGTTCAAGCCTTGCATTGAGCTCTGTGTTGGGCAAGAAGCCTACTTAAAAAAAAAAAAAAAAAAATATATATATATATATATATATACACATATATATATATCAGGAGGCTTTTTCTTTTAACTTTACAGGATACTTTGCTTCACAAAAGCATTCAAATAGTAAGTTTCTGGTTCATTTAAAATTCAATCTGATCCGCAAAATGTATTAAAAGTGACACTATTGTTGCATCAAATGAGATTTGTCTAGATGCTTAATTTCCAGCAAGAGGAAAAGTTCCCAGCTCCTGGAATAATGATGGTCCATTGGTGGGTGAAACAGCTTGAAAACATGATGAAGCAACTTCCTAACAAATTTGTAAAGTAATATTATAAGTAATAACTGTTTTTTAATCATAGAACCATCTACCGAGTGCTTTTTTGAGATTATTGCCCTTTATGAGTAAGAAATGTGAAGTTCAGTATGGTTAAGGAAGTTGCCCAAGACCACACAGCTAGTAAATGGCTACTCAGGGATGTAAACCTGAGTCAGAGTTATTTCCATCAACAGAATACTACACAGTAGGTAGCTTAAACGATGGGAATTTATTTTCTCACTGGTCTGGAAGCTAGAAGTATAAGATCAAGATATTGGCAAGTTTGGTCTCTCCTGAGGCCTTTGTCCTTGGCTTCCAGACAGCCGCCTTCTCAGTGTGTCCTCACATGGCCTTTCCTCTGTGTGCACACTCCTGGCATCTCTTGTACCGGCCCTATTCTATTTGGGCCCCACTGTAATGACCTCACTTAACCTTAATTACCACCATAAAGGACCTATCTCCACATACAGTCACATTGAGGGTGAGGATTTCAACATATGGATTTTAGGGGGACACAATTCAGTGCATAACACCCCTAGCAGAGGCTTAGTCTAGGGTGCAATGGGGTCAGACTGGCCAAACATGCACAGGGGAGCAAGAGAGCCTGGTTGGTGGGAACATCCTACCTGAGCTGTGCCCTGAGGAGCATAAAGCAGGTCTCAGGGATGGAGGCCTCCATCAGAAAGCCCGGGGTGCTTTCTTTGGCCTCTCATCACTGCTCACTGTGATGCATCTGGGTTTGCTTCTGGGTGAGAGAAATGAGGTGGGCAGGACTCCTGCAGATGCCTGAAGGTGGTGGCTTGAAACACACTTCTTCAATTTACCCTCTTTGTGTCTTATGCAGACTTCTTCAGACTTTCACTCTGATGACCGAGAACCCTGAGGTGGCTTATGCAAACCAGGATGCAGTCTGGTCCAAGTTTAATAGTATCTTCTTCACAATCTCTGGCCTTGTCCACTATGCACCAGTGTTCAGAGACTATGTCTTCCAGGCACTGGAGGAGTTCTACCAGGACAATGTACTCTACCTGGAGCTCAGAGCCATGCTGTTCCCGGTGAGCCCACCTCTCCTCTCCTCTCCTCTGCTCTGGCTTGACTTTCAGATGTTACCTTGTAGGTCTTCACAGGCTCCCAATCCCAGTATTGGGATAGGGACTGGATGCTGCCTTCATCTCAAAGGGGACATGTGTCCTTCCAGGGATGACCATGAGCAAGGAAACCTGAACTGTACTTGGCTGACTCCCACAAAATTATGACCTTCACCCTCACTGCCCTTTTATCCCATCTTTTCTCATGATCTCCACTTCTCCCCTTCTCCCCTTCTTCCGGATACACAGTGCCTCCCAGTTGCTCAGAGTTTCCTGCCCTTGGGCTCTGAGCAGTGCCTCATGCCTGGACCTTTCTTGCCCTGTCTCCTTTCATATCAAAATTTAGCTTCCCAGAGTCCCTCAGGATCATGCTCTTGGTACTGGGACAGCTATTGGGTCTGGCAATTGGATCATCCTGGTAGCCTGGGGAGAATGGATTGCTATGTGAGGGTCACCCAGTGAAAGAGGTGGGGATGGAGGCTGGGAGAGTAGGCAGACCACAGGTATGAGACGACAAGGCCACAGGCACAGTAGCAATGATGAGGAAGAGCTCGTGTGCTGGAGGAGGAATCTAGAGGTTTTACTGACTAACTCTGGTGGTGTGGACTCTACTGCAACTGGCTGGTATTCGTCTTGGGTTGTCTGGTGGTGACATTGATGGTGACATTGGGGATATAAGAGGAGGGGCTGGATGGGAAGGGAGAAATGGTTTTAAACCTGTAGAATGGAGGTGCCTATGAGACATCCCTATGAAGATGTCCAGGAAGTTGCTGAATATATGACTTTGGAACCCAGAGGAGAGAGGGTTCTAGCCTGGAAATATATGTTTGACATTTGTCTGCAGAAAGGTAATCTTTAAAACTGTGAGAGGGATGAGGTTCCCGCAGAAGCTGCGAGATGAGAGGAGGAGTGGGCCTGGAAGGGGGCCCTGCACACAGACATCAGATGGAAAGTTCATGAAGTGGACTCAGAAGGAGCTGTTCTAAAAGCAGGAGACAACTAGGATGGCTTCCACAAGAGGGGAGGCCTCACTCAGGAGAGCAGCCCCAGGCGATCAGATGCTCCCAGACCATTCCTCTGGGATATCTGTTAGAGAGAACTTCCCTGAGGACTATTTGTGGGAAGGATTTGGGTATTGTGGGAATGGGAAGGATTTCTGAATCCTCACAAACGTTGGAGATGGTTAAAGATTCTAAGACGCTTGGGGAAAGTAACCTTTGTATAGAGCTCTCCCCTATATTGTATCCTAACTAGTCTGCTCATTCACTGAAATATTTATTGAGTGCGTCAACACCTTGGTGACTGACCTTCAAGTTTGTGGCAAGGCCCTCAGGATGGCATTATTTTGGCTTTGTTACCATATTCCATGGTCTTTATAGGTTCAGAAATTGTATTGTTTGTACAGTCAGAAGTGATAGAGCTCCAGAGGACTGACACACATGGACCAAGTTCATAAGAGGCAGATGTATAAACAAGAAAGGCAGAATGCTGTTTTTTGGAGAAAAATCAATCAGACCAGACACTTAGAGCTTCTTGATTGGTAAGTTCTCTCCTTGAAGGCAAATTGTAGCCTTTCCTAAAGCCAAATGATAGCCAGAAATGTGTTGTTGAACCAGAGCCCTCATAAGCCTGGTCACTGAGCTCTGAGAATTTACAGGAGTCCATGACAGTGGACTTAACCTTGAGAAAAATCCAATGAATTCCCGGGGGGGGGGGGGGGGGTGGAAAGTGCTCAAATAAATTGACTTTATTGAGGACAGTGTTTTCTTTTTCTTTTTTAATGTTTTTTTGTTTTTTTGTTTTTTTTTTGAGAGAGAGAGAGAGAGAAAGATAGAGAACACACATGAGCAGGGGAGGGGCAGAGAGAGAGAGGGAGACACAGAATCCAAAGCAGGCTCTAGGCTCTGAGCTGTTAGCACAAAGCCCAACATGGGGCTCGAACCCATGAACTGTGAGACAGTTCTCACAGTCTGACTGAGAGATTGACTGAGCCACCCAGGCATCCTGAAGACAGTGTTTTCACATGTATGCCTATGTATCTATGAAACTTTCTAGGAAACAATATAATGTACAGGTTGTGATATTTTTGCATTCTAAAATTTTTAAAAAATTCTCTGTGGGATTCCTAAACTGACTTTACTACCCCTAGTTTGATTTAAAGTGTTCAAGGACTTTCTAATGAAGGATTTACGTGTCCCAAGAACCAGTAATTCCAGTTTGTGGGTCAGGGCTCCCTTTCCCTTCTTCTGAGACAAAGCTTCCTCAAGGCTCAACTCTCCCAAATGACCCAACTTTTCCCTTAGTTATGTTAATACCCTCCTTGAGGTTAGCTCAAGGCCAGGCCCTGGAGGGTCCTGGTGAGCTGGGTCTCAAGTAAGGGTGCCTATCTCCCCCAGGATCTGACGTTTGTTTGATAGTTAAAGCTTTAAGCACAGTTCTTGGGAAGTGGGAATGGGGCTGACCTTTGTCCCTCAGTAGAGCTTCCATTGGTTTTGGGAGCAGAGTACACAAATGATCCTTTTCCAGGAAGAGAGAGTGTCCAACAAACTCTTAAGAGAAGAATTTCTGTAGGAGATGAGCTGGCCCTGGGCCTGGCCTAGGTAAGGTGAAAGAAACTGCGCTTCCTGGAACAATTTATTCCCATGTTTTTTGCCTAGGAAATCGTTCTGTCTCCAAGCATGCACTCCCCACCTGCCCCCCATCTAAGCCCCTCCTCCTGTCTGGGTCCCACTTAGGCTGGTTTGTAGGTTGGCCAATCCCTCTTTCACCCCCTTCCCAGGACCGTGTCTGTCTGCATGTCCCCTCTTTGTCTCCTGGTCATGTGGGTATTCAGCACTGAGCAGTTGTTGCCTCGTTATTTATGTCAGATCGTGAGATATTCCAGACTGGCACCACATCTTATATTGCCAAGAGGCACCAAGAGTGATAATCATGCTTGTTGGTTGTGGTCCTCAAACTTGGCTGTTCATATGAATAATTCAGAGGTGCTCTTTAAAATTCGTGTTTGGACCCCGACCTCCCAGGGTTCTAATTCTGTGCTCTTGGGTAGGACCAGGAAGCTGCAAAATTAACTAGCCTCTTCCTCTCGTCCCGGTGATTCTAATGCAGATGGTCTGACCCAGACCACACTTTGAGAAAAGGCCTTCTTTGCCTTGACCTTTACAAAGCACTTGAGGTGCATAGCAAGGTTGCATTTTACAGATGTGGAAACTGAGGCTTGGAAAAGCCAGAGTTTGACCAAGATCACGTTGGTGACTTGATTGGGTGACTGGATAGATGTCAGGGTGCTGGACTTGAGCACTAAGGCAGCCAGGCTTCATCTCAAAAGGAGCCCCAGAGAAGGCATTCTGCTGTAAGTCTCATCCTTCTGTAGGGAAAAGAGAGTCCCTAGGATTGGCTGAGCTGATGATTCACCCAGAGTGCTGCTGGCCCCTGCTGGGGGCCGGGGGCGGGGGTTGCTTCCTGTTGGGCCATTCCGACAGCTTTCTCAGCGTGGGGCATGGGGGAGGTAGCCCGTCAAATCCTGGTGGAGCCCTGGGCTCCTTAGGGGGTGGAGGGAAAAGGAGGGAGGGGGGAAACTGTGGAGGGTTTGGGTCTTGGTCGGTTTGAGGGCTGTGACTTTCATCTTGAGCCCGATGGAGAAGCATTTAGGGGAAGATGCTGAGCAATTGGAGGGAGCAGTTTCCTGCTCCATTGCTCCCCCTTTTCTGCGGGAGTATTTCCTCCTTACCATGCTGAGTGGGCTCCAGGACATTTAACTTGGGGACCCTGCCTCGCTCCTAACCTCTCTTCCCACTCTGCCCACCCCCCACCATCCTAGAAGGTGGAAGGCTGCTGGGATTTGGGATTCTGGAGAGGCTGAGGGGGATGGGATGTGACCATTTGTTCTGCTCTGACCCTGGAACAAAGGCCTCTTGCAATAGAGAGTCTATGCCTTAATGCCCCCCATTAGCCAGAGTAGGGGGAGCCATCAACACATTAACAACTAAAAACCGTCTGCACTGGAATTCTTTTGCTGAGCCGCACAACCTCCCCCTTCTTGCTAGTGGGGCTAATTCAGGGCCTGGGATGATGTTGATGGACTATCCTGGCTGCTCAGCCTCCTATTGTGTTACTAATGCTTGATAACAAAGGCTACTTGCCTTTAGCAACAGTTGCTAGGCGGGTCTTATCTCCTGGGCTCCAGTCCCTTCCCCCACGGCCAGAATCTGAGGCCCAGACTGGGTCCTGGCCAGTCCTCAGAGTGGAGCTCTTATAAGACCCCAGAGGATTATCAACAGGAGATTGCCCTGCTGGTACTTATTGACGGGGGGTCTTGGGAGAGAGACAGGCAGTGGCAGAGAACCCACGATGGTTGTTCCCAGATGTTTTCTTGGATGCTGTCACTTGTATAACAAACATTATTGGCACTTCTACGCATCCCCCCCCCCCCCCCCCCCCCCCCCCCCCCCGCCAAGGTTTTTCCTGGATTTTTGGCAGAGCCTCCACTGAAAATTCCACCTGGCTTGTTGCTGAAGTGACCCCTGTTTCGTGTTCCTGGTATAACTGCAAGAATACTGACGATCGAGACTGGAGGGACCCTCTTAACTGCTCTCCTTTATAATAGCATTTATCCTACTATGCTGTATTCATGCTGTTTACTTCAAATCCACAAAATGGTAGATCTTAACCCCAGCTGTACATTATACATTAGAATCACCTGAGGAGGTTAAAAACAAACAAACAAACAAACAAACAAACCACCCCAGAGGTTCTACCCCAGAGATTCTGATTTAATTAGTCTGGGGTGAGACCCAAGCATTTCCCTCTCCCTAGGTGGTTCTAAAGTGCAGCCAGAGCTGAGACATTGAGCCGCCCTAACTGTCACTATCACAGAAAGGTAAAGATGGGCTGCTGTGATGACTGGAGACACTCAGGGTCAGCAAGATTCTGAAACTCGGCAGACCTCCAGCCCTCACTCCCACTGTGGAGTACGACTCAGTTTCTTAAGCTTTCTGAGCCTCAAAATCCTCATCTGTAAAATGAGAACTACCTAATGTTGTAGTTTTGAGGATTAAATGAGATGATAACATAAAAGTGTGGGCATATGCCTGGCACATAGTAGCTGAGTAAATGGCTGTTAAATGAATGGTGCTCTAGTAACTCATCTTTCTAGGATAACTGCAGATTTTGGGTTGTTTTTCTACATCTGGTGATGATAATAAGATTGATGATAATAATATTATTAATAGTTATCATTTCCTTTTTTTTTAAGTTTTTATGTATTTATTTAAGTAGTCTCTACACCCAATGAGGGGCTCAAACTCATGATCCCAATATCAAGAGTCCCAATATCAAGAGCATGCTCTTCTAACTGAGCCAGCCAGGCACCCAATAGTTATAAATTCTTTTCTTTCTTTCTTTCTTTCTTTCTTTCTTTTCTTTTCTTTCTTTTCTTTTCTTTCTTTCTTTCTTTCTTTCTTTCTTTCTTCGAGAGAGAGAGAGAGAGAGACAGCATCCCAACCAGGATCTGTGCTGTCAGTGTGGAGCCCATTGTGCCCAATATTCGTGGGGCTCCAACCCACGAACCGTGAGATCATTGCCTGAGCCCAAATCAAGAGTTGGACGCTTAGCCAAGTGAGCCACCCAGGTGCCCTCCTCCTTTTTTATT
Organism: Panthera uncia; assembly: GCF_023721935.1. Lineage (NCBI taxonomy): Eukaryota > Metazoa > Chordata > Mammalia > Carnivora > Felidae > Panthera > Panthera uncia. The sequence goes on from NC_064809.1 coordinate 34,107,001, forward strand.
CTTTTTATTTTTTCTGAGTAGTTATCATTTCTAAGTGCTTTACAAATATTAACTCATCTGATCCTTGCAACGATCCTATGAGGTATGATTGGCTGGGGCAGATTGTATCTCCACTGTGAGCCTAAACCCAGAAGGCTGCCCAGAATCCCCTAACCAGTTGTGAACTTTCCTCCAGTACCATGCTTCACCGCAATGTTCTAATCAGTCTAGCTGTGACGCCAGGAGGAGTTGCAGGTCTCCCCCTGAAAAGGGTCTCTTGATCCTTGAAATAGGGGTGCTCTTGAACATTCAGATCCTGTCCTAGGTGCTTCCACAAAGCCTGCAGATTCTTGGCTGGAAGCCAGGAGCCCAAGAACACAAGGCACAGGCGGCCCTGGTGGTGATTTACTGAGGCACCAAGAAACCAGGGGCTTCTGTATCTGCCGCCCCAGGAGCCAGATTCCATCTTCGTGGCTCTCCATGCTATGGGAACTAGCAGTGGGATTGGAACCCTGCAAGGCAGGGGTCCCAGATTCTCCAGCAATAAGTACTGCAATGATAGAATTAATGGCTTGGAACTGCTGCCATAGGCAAACCCCCACCAAGCCTCTGGTTGTATCATTTGCATATCTGTGCATCCTTGTTTAGTATGCCAAGGATCTTCTTGTAGACAGAATTGTCATTTGTTGATTTTTCTAAAAGATTCTTTTGTCTCCCTTCTGTTCTGCTGGCACTACCACCCCTCCAACATCCATCTATTTATCCGTTCTCCAAAACATGCTGCCTGGGGCTGAGTAGTTTTGAAACTCCAAGTGGACAGTGCTCTTCCTCAGTTAATGCTTATTTATGGAGGTCCTTCTCTGGTGCTAAAGGAGGGGAGGTGGGAAGACCCAGATGACCTGGATCCCGCCCTCAGTGGCCTGCAATCCAGATGGGCTGTGTGGGCACATGACTCAGTAATGACACAGCAGTCAAGTCACAGTGAAGAATTATGTTCTTCCCTTCTGCAAATCAGCTGGGTAAGGCCAAGACAGCTTCAGGTATCAGTTCTGGGATGGGTTAATGCAATTGTTCTCAAACTTTTACACTCAAAAATTTTGGAGGATCCCAAAAAGTTTTTGTTTATGTGGATATTATCTACTATATCTTGTATAATATAGCCTTCATTAGAAATTAAAACTGAGAACTTTCCAAAACACAAGCCTACATAAGCACACAATCCATTATTTGTCAGACTAATATTGTCACACATGATGCAACCTCTGGAAAATTCTGCATATTCAGGAGAGAATGAGGATGTAAAAGACAAATCTTAAATTTAAATCTTAAAATTTTTATGAGGAGAGTTTTTGATTTTGCAGATTGCCTGTAAAAGTCTAGGAGACCCACAGGGGCTCTCTGACCACACTTTGGGAACTGCTGGGGTACAGCATATAAGCTCCTTCAGCATCAAAGATTTGAACATTCTAACAGAGTGCCTGGAAGTCTGTTGAAGCCTTGATCAGTGACAGGAAGAATTCTCTTTTTAAAAATCTCTGGTGAAGGGGCGCCTGGGTTGCTCCATTGGTTGAGCCTTTGAGCGTCTGACTTTGGCTCAGGTAATGATCTTGCAGTTTGTGAGTTTGAGCCCCACATCAGGTTCTGTGCTGACAGCTCAGAGCCTGGAGCCTGCTTTGGATTCTGTGTCTCCCTGTTTCTCTGCCTCTTCCCCACTTGTGCACTCTCTCTCTCTCAAAAAATGAATAAACATTAAAAAAAATTTTAATAAAAAATATCTGATGAAGTAGGAAAGAACAAAAATAACTTTTTCTTTAGTCTCTTAAGGTTCTGTTTTTGGGGCCTGCAAGTTAAACTGGCAAAAGCCATATTAACAGGAGAAAAGGCATACACATTTTATTTGATGTTAATATTTAATTTTTATGTGCATGGAAACCTTTGTAGAAAAAAGTGAAGACCCAAAGAAGTGGGTAGAATAGGTACTTATACACTGTTTTAACAAGTGGTGATAATTTGTGGAGAAATGACAAGGCAATAGGTTTGGGTTTCTGGGGCAGTAAATTGTGGGATAGTAAATATATGGGGGAGACTAATAGAAGATAAGAGTTATGTTAGTAAGGTTTGTTTGTGCAGACCCATCTCAGGACTGCCCTTCTGTCTCCAATGATAAGGGTCGTTTTCCTGGTGTGGGAGATGAAAGGGGGAACTTGCACCAACAGAAGTTTATGTCCTGCTTTTAGGCAGATAGGAGGAGAGCAAAGATCTCTGTGTTTGCTGCTTAATTGCCTTCCACTCAAAATAATTCTTATGCTGGGGCGCCTGGGTGGCTCAGTCCATTAAACATCCAAGTTCTTCTCAGGTCATGATCTCACAGTTCTTGAATTCAAGCCCCACATCAGGCTCTGTGCTGACAGCTCAGAGCCTGGAGCCTGCTTTGGATTCTGTGTTTCTCTCTCTCTCTGCCCCTCCCCTGCTCGCACTCTGTCTCTCTCTCTCAAAAATAAATAAACATTAAAAAAATTTTAAATTATTATGCAAAAGTGGCATATTTTAGGGTGGCATGGTCTGATCCCCTTCAGTAAATAATAATAATAATAGGTTATACTAGATACTGAGCTAGCAGTACCTAAAATTCTCTCCTCTGGAAAGTTCTGGCAGCCTTAACATTCAGTAAGCACTGTTGTCCATTCCTAGACCATGCAATCAGAGAAGATACACCTTCCAATAGTTGAGCCCAGAGATTGTGTGAGAGGCCAGGCTTCCCTGGGGCATCAGCAGAGGAAACCAAAGAGCCAAGGCCAAAGGGGCCAAGAGAAGGGGCTGGAAACAGCTGCCTGTTCCACTTCCCCCAACCCAGGCAGCAGAACAGACACCCCCCCACGCCCCCCCCCCCAATCCAGAGATGAAAGAACAAAAAAGCTGCTCTGTGTGTCTGGGGAGAAGAGGAGGCTGTCCTGCAACAGAAGGTGGCACCTGCGGGGTGCAGCTAAGAGGGAAAGTGGAGGTGCCCCAGGCTGGCGAGGGTGCTGTGAGGCAAGGGACCTGTGGGAAAGGAGAAAAGGGTCCTGGAGAGCACCCAGCTCCTGGGATGCCAGGATACAAGAATTGACCCCAGTGAGGAGAAAGGATTCCTCTCCATTAGGTGGTGAGATAGTTCATGGCTCCCACTCTGCCTCTCAGCCTCTGCTCCCTGCACCCTGGTGGGCTCTCGCTCTGTGTGGAACCATTGCTTACTACACCAGGACACTAGCAATGCTTTCACCAGCGGGGCCGCTGCTTGGCTTGCTTGCAGAGCAGGCTTCTCAGTTTCTTGCATATCAAATCCCCCTTGCCTTTCCAGGCCCAACCTCACCGCCATGTCCCCTGGAAAGCTTCTCTGATCCTATCCAGTTAAAAGGAGACCTTTTTCCTCTAAGATCCCATAAACCTCTATTTAGCACTTAATTCTTCCTCTTTGTATTAAAAAAAGGAATAGAGTCTGTCTACACTAAATTAGAAACTCCTTAAGGGCAGGCATCTTGTCTCACTCACATTTGTTTACCCCTTCCAATGCCTAGCCTGGTTCCTTGTATACTGCGTGTTTTTAATTGATGTTCGTGGAAATACCTTCTGCATATTATTTCTTCCCATCCTCCTTTGCCCCACAACCTCTTTGGAAACCCCCGCATCCTGTCCTGAATCCTGACCTGCCGATTTGTGCAGGGGTGAGAGCTGACCCAGTGACAGGAGAGGGCAGAGGGAGCGGCAGGGGCCATGTCATTGCTCCAACCCTCTCCAGCCTGTCATCATGGGCTTGGTGTGGCCCAACCTGCTAAGTGGGCACTTTGGAGGGGACTTCTTTATACCCCTGTCCTCTCCACTGTGTCTTTCTACTTTGTCTTGCCCACGGTCCAATCCTGGCTCTTCTCACTCTGCCCCTAACCATGTCCACCTGAGGGTATATCCCACCTAAGAGTGGGAGAATGGGAAGATAAAGTAGGTCCTTGGTCTCCTCTTTTTGGCTGTCCTCTCCCCAGCTGACCTGTTCTTCATTCTTTACACAAATACCTTTTGAGCACTTACCATGTGCCAGGCATTGTTACAGATGCAAGGACCCAGCAATGAATTAGACAGGCAGACACCCCAGCTTTGTGGTATTCAAGAGCATTATCCCAGACATGACTAGGACTTCTGATAAGTGTCAGAAGCTGTTGAAGGCACTGGACAAGGAAATTGTAGAGATTTAGAGATTATTGGCAATGGGAATGAAGTTTTGCTCACCTCTGATGTCTGACCAGGACCACGCTTCCCTCTCAGGTGTATGAACTGAACGGGACTGTCCATAGCCAAGAGTGGTCGGTGAAGACTTACAGAGAAGTGGCTTGTATGTTTGCAGAAAAGCATCCTGGGTTTATTGGAATCAAAATCATTTATTCGGATCACAGGTGAGAGAGAACACGGCTGAAGCTGCAGGATTTGGGAGAACAGGATGCAGGCAGAGCTACTAGACTTGGAAGGGAAGGGGAGGAGAAAGGGAGAAAGAGGGAGGCTGGGAGGCCGGCTTCAGAGACCCACCCTCCATGCCAAAGAGCCATGGCTTTGGCATGCATGTTCCTGCATGAGAGCAAAAATCTATCTCTGAAGTCACTTCTAGTTCGAATCTTCACAACCAGACTGAAATGAAGAAGTGTGGCAATTTTCCAAATAATTCTAGGCCTTGACCTCATGTCGGCCTGGGTGATTCAGTTATGGGTATGTTTTTGCCAGTATGTTCAGATAATTGGCCTATTTCTTTGTTTCAGTTGGCTGGTGGGGTTCTGCTTCATGTCAACCATGTGCTGTCCCTGGTTGTGTAGTTGGCCTTGATTGGTGACCCAGCCCTGAGTGACAGCTATCTCAGAGTCTGTGTGTGGATGTGTGACCTGGCAGTGAGAACAAGGACCCACTCTTTCCCCAAGCAAGCACAGAAAGCTTTAGAGCTTAGTTTCCCTTCTTAGTTTTATCCAAGGAAGGCTCTCTGTCAAAGGCAGGCCTGTGTAAGGACTGTGACCCACCTGCGGGGCTGGAGATGCAGGGGTGGCAAACAGATGGGGATCACACTGAGTCAGAGCTTGGGGAGGGGCAGCTCAGCCTTAGAGGTTGGGCTCTGGATGGCAGTCAAACCCCTCCCCGCCCCATTTCCCCTGAATCCCCTTCACCGTTTGTGAGAACAGAGGCCTGCACCTGTGTGCTAGTTGGCCAGGGTGGAGCTTGCGGGCTGGGGCCCCACTGGTTCCCCTCAGAGGCTCTCTGGGGGCCAGTGGCAGGAGGATGTGAGGGCTGGGTTGCAGGTGGTAAATCCTCCTGTGATCCCTTAGAGGATCTGCAGGAGGGGGAGGCTCTGCAGGAGAGGGAATGGGCAGGCATAGGGAGGGGGCAGGAGAAATGTAGGCCCATAGAACTGAGGAACAAGTGAGCCAGCTGCTGTGCAGAGACCTTTGTCCTGTCACAGAGTTGTGCCAGACTTTTCTTTTGGTGCTTCTGTTGTGCTGCTTGCCTCACCCCTATCCTGGGCTTGAACAGAGAGGGTACAGACAGAAGTAAGACAGTTTGCTTACATGGTTTCTGGAGTGCCCAGGGCCTTGCTGATTCAGCTGGAGGGAGAGGACATACAGTTGCCAGGTCCAGCTGACTCGACAGGGAATTGGGCATTCTGTAGCATTTCACAGGTGTCCAGTGAACAGAGAGCTGGCCTCTGTACTGCACCCCGTTCCAGGAGCCTTCGTCTCGGGGAGGCAGGGCAAGTTTCGGACAAGACCTCTTTGCTTCATACAAATGTGGACAAATGAAACCTATCCCATGGGTCTCCTTTCCTCAGTTGTTGTTCAGACACCAAAGTTTCCTCTAGAACCAGCCAGACTCCTCAAAAGGGTGGATTTGGGTGAAATATCTCTCAGATGTATCCCCTGGAAGGGATCACAAGAGCATGGGCAGGATAGGCTCATGTGCTGAGGGTCTGAGAAGTGGTTACTGAGTAATCTGGACTAGACCAGCCCCAGGCACCGGGGGAGCTGCTCCGAGGTACCGGGTCCCCCCGGGGTACATAGGTCCGCCAATGCCAAGTCACACTGTCTCCTATGCTTTTCTCTGTCTCTCCCACAGAGCCAAAAATGTGTCCTTCATCATGAAATCCATCCAAACAGCCATGACGCTCCGAACCATGTTCCCCAAGATGGTGGCAGGGTTTGACCTGGTAACAGACCCTACACAACAAAGCTGTCTGAGAGCAGGGCCCAACAGGCAGCTCTTTGTGAAGGCCCTGGCAGCATGCACTGAAACCTTCTGCAGAGGCTCAGGCTGTCAACCACAGGCCTGGCCAGGGTTTAGCACTGACCTTGTGTAGGGGCCTGCAGGAGGATGATAGTCACAAGAGAAAGGAGAGCAGACAGGGACAAAAGCCTGAAAAGGGGAGTTCCAGAATAAGGAAGGAATTCAATGAGGTTGGGTAGTAATGGTGGGCTTATTTCCATTTCCCTGCCCTCCATCCTCTTTCTAGCACATGTGGCCTACCTACACCTGCCTCTTAAAACTATAGCACATAGAGGGTGGTCTGGAAGCAGAGATGGGTCTAGCCCTGGGCAAAACTGTCAAGGATGGGAAAGGTGTCCTCTGTCCCTTCATCCATTTGCTTCCTCAGCTATTTTTGAAGCTGCACGTCCATAGTGGTGTCACTGCCTTGACCACTGCCAACCCCCCGCCCCCTCCCAAATCAAAGCCATAGCTGAGTTCTGATAGCCAGGGCACACTTCCTAGGTGGCAACTCATCAATCTCATTAAGGAAGCTAAATTAGTTTGAATAAACTGGCTAAAAGGCACTCCTGACTCCCTCTTATAGGGAGGGAGTATATCTGTACATTTTACCTGAAACTGGGCTTAAGCTTTTGCTTTCAGAACATCCAGAGCTCAAAGGAGTGGATTTCAAAGAATCATTTTGTTTGTACTGGGATGCCTTCCTGGGATCTCTGGGCGGTGCTCAAGGATCTAGCCTCTCCAGAAAGGGGCAGAAGTTCCTCCCATCTCACCTTTCCCCTCTGTGTGCAGCCCTGACAAATGGGCTGAGAAGAAGAGCCTCTAGTATAGAACTTCCAGAACAGTTCATTCAAGGACTGTAATGGACAAGTTCTAGAGGGAAATTGGGGTAGGAAGGGGGGTAGATAGTTGTTCAAAGGAGTCTACTTGCAAGTTCCAACTCTCTTTCAAGCCTGTACTCCATTCCACTACATTGAATACCTGTATTTGGCTTATTATAAAAATGTTCCATTGCCCCCCAACAAATTAAAATAGGCATTCTGAAGGAGGTACCCATTTTATCCTAAGGCACCCTTGCTCTTGGCATGCAGCTACAAGCCCTGGGGATATGTGTGGTTTAGTTTGAAAAACATAGTTTTGTTGTAGTTACAGCTGAGGCACTGAGTCACAGAGGGACCCTGCCAGGAAACTGACATGTCCAAGGACCCACAGGTAATGGGTGACTGAGCTGAGTCTGGAGCCTTCCTGACTCCTGGTCCAGGGCTCTTGTTCCCTCGCACTCTCTCTCCATTTTCTGTGGGTCTGTCAGTATCTCAATGTCTTGTTTTCTCTGTGTCTCTCTGTTGCTCTTGCTTTCTCCCTCACTCTCTGCCCACAGCAAGAAGCTCAGGGCTGAGCACAGGGACTTGGAAAGTGGTGTCAGAACACAAGGTGGAAAGGGGTGGGAGGATACGAGATACAGCCTCTGACTGACTAAGCAGGGGGAATTATTTAGGGGTAATAATATACTTTCTTTTCTTTTCCAATTTTGCTGCCGGTCATTTTTAAAAGGCTATGTGACAATGGCCTCAAGTAGTAACGTCAGGTTATAAGGAAGAGTATTCACAGGCTATTGAGGGTACCATCAGCAAATTGAGGCTTGGACCAAGAAGACAGCTCCATGTCCCCTCCTCTCTGTCCTGCAGGTGGGACATGAGGACCCTGGCCACTCCTTGTATGACTACAGGGAGGCTTTGATGATTCCCACCTTGCATGGCGTTAAACTGCCTTACTTTTTCCATGCTGGAGAGACAGGTGAGCCATGTGGAGACGAGCAGGACAGAGGTGGGATGGATAGGAAAGCTCCTTATTATCACTCAAGAGAACTGATGGGATCCTGGGGCAGTATTAGTATTGTTGATAGTCATTTTATGGCACTTGTCCATTTCATATGGAGAAATATGTATTCCCCCTGGAGAAGGAATAACAATATAACAGATAATATAACAGTATCTGGCACTTTACATATGTTATTTCTAATTCTCACCCCAGTCCTGCCAGGAAGGTGTTTTTATCCCAATTTTATTTATTTTTTATATTTTAAACTGTGCTTTATTTATTTTATTTTTTATTTTTAAAATGTTTTATTTATTTATTTTGAGAGAGAGAGAGAGAGCGTGGGTGAGCAGGGAAGGGACAGAGAGAGGGATAGAGAGAGAATCCCACACAGGCTCCACACTGTCAGCACAGAGCCCAATGCAGGGCTCAAACCCACGAACTGTGAGATCATGACCTGAACTGAAACCAAGAGTTGGACACTTAACCATCTAAGCCACTCTCTATCCCCATTTTATAGATGAAGAGCCCAAGGCTCCAAACATAGAGTACTTGGCCCAAGGGTAAAGAGCTAGTCATTGATGGAATTTGATTTTGAATTCTTTCTGATGATCTCCATTTTATAATCAAGTTGTGCTTAAGAGGTTAATTCACCTGTCCAAAGTCACACAAGGGTAAGTGGCAGAAAAGGGACTACAACCAGGCAACTAGGAGGCTCTGTCCACACTCATCAGTGCTGAAGAGGAGACCCCACCCAGCCCAGACAGCTTGACTACTATTGTTTATGAAATGCCATTAGCCCAGCCATGCCTTTGCTCCCTAAAGCTCACTCCACAGGTTCATAGGTCATCTCTCAGAGCTTCCCATATTCCAGTCCTTAAAGTATGTAAGCCCTAAGCAAAAGGAGTCCCAGATCATGGCTGCAATTTCAGGTTAAAATGAAGATTTGGGGGGCTTAGATCAGGAGGAAATCTTGCTGCTACCCCCCACCTGGTGTCCCTGAGTACTGTAGGCGCCTGTCACCCTTAGAAGACCAAGGAGATAAGTGGAGAGCAGTGTGGGGGCTTGGATTTCACAACCAGGCTTAAACCTTGGTTTATCACACCATTTCTCAGAGGAAGGGTATGTGTGCCTTAATCTCTTATTTCCTGACATTTCAATCAATTTAGACCCAATTTAGATCAAAACTGTTCTAGGAAATTTGAAGAATTGTTTGTGGGGGATGGGGCAAGGGAGTAGGGGGATGTTAACCTTGAAGAGCTTGTGGTCTAGTTGGGAAAATCATACTTACCTGTGTGAAATCATTTCAACAGTATGAAACACTGTAATAGGATCTAACCAAATTCAAAGACGCATGGCCCTAGGAGAGGATTTTGCCAGGAGCTGGGTATTTGATACCTGAGAGTAATGTTCTTATTTTTATTTATTTTATTTTTTTAAGTTTATTTATTTATTTTGAGAGAGACAGAATGTACATGTGAGGAGGGAAGGGGCAGAGAGACAGAGACAGAGAGACAGAGAGAGAGAGAGAGAGAGAGAGAGAGAGAGAGAAGGAGAGGGAGAATCCCAAGCAGGCTCTGTGCTGTCAGCACAGAACCTACCAACCATGAGATCATGACCTGAGCCAAAATCAAGAATTGGATGCTTAACTGACTGAGCCACCCAGGTGTCCCTAATGTTCTTATTTTTTAAAAGGAAGAAATCTTTGGGGCGCCTGGGTGGCTCAGTTGGTTAAGCGCCCGACTTCAGCTCAGGTCATGATCTCATGGTCCGTGAGTTCGAGCCCCGCATTGGGCTCTGGGCTGATGGCTCAGAGCCTGGAGTCTGCTTCCGATTCTGTGTCTCCCTCTCTCTCTGCCCCTCCCCTGTTCATGCTCTGTCTCTCTCTGTCTCAAAAATAAATAAACGTTAAAAAAAAAATTAAAAAAAAAATAAAAGGAAGAAATCTTTGAAAAAAAAGTTCTAGATGGGAAACCAGTGAAAATCCACCTAAAACACATGCCCTAAAAAGTAATGGGAATTCTTGGATTTTATTCCTAACAGAACAGTGGAGTTTTCATATTTTATATGTGGGTCAGTTAGGATGCTTTTGGCTGCCAGGAATGGAATACACACATTCAATAGGTTTTACAACAAGGTCATCTGTTATTTCACATAATAAGCAACCTCTGCTGTTTTCATTAAGTTCAGGGTTTACCTTACTTGGTTGTCAGTGAAGTCACATTCAGGTGAGACAAGATGTTTCCTCTAGGGTATCTCCTTTTATCAGGGAGGAAGCCCAAGATCTCCCCACCAATAACCTTCCAGGTCAGCATTAGGACTATCCTAGTTGCAAGGGAAGCTGGGAGAGTCAGGACCTGTCATTTTCACCCTCCAAAGAAAGCTCTGCTAGAAAGGAATGTACAATGGGGATGGCTGGTAAGTAGGCAGCCAACACTATCTGCCACCACCTTGTCAGTACTGGTCATTGTAATCTTGCAATTGTCTTGCAATTGATATTGTTAAAGATATAAATTAAATAAGTACATACAAGTAACTATAGGGGCACCTGGGTGACTCAGTGGGTTAAGCGTCCAACTCTTGGTTTTGGCTCAGGTCATGATCTCATGGAGCCTGCTTGGGATTCTCTCTCTCCCCTTCTCTCTGCCCCTCCCCCACTCTCTCTCTCTCTTTCTCTCTCTCTCTCTCTCTCTCAAAATAAATAAATAAACTTAAAATTTGTTTTTAATTATATTGAAAGAGTTTGCAACACATTGTTGTAAAAAAATCATGAACAAAATTCCCAGAAAATAGCTCTGGAAACATAAAAAATGGAAAGAAAGAATATAGGCTGTGGATTCAGATAGACCAAGGTTTAAAACTGAGTCTTGCTACTTGAGTATGCTCCTTCAATTTACAAAGCCTATGTAAGTTTCAACTTCCTCATCTGTTACATACATACATAAAATTAAAGGTTTGCCATACCTCCTCTCTTTAGCATTGTTATATGAAACTCTGTGTGTGTGTGTGTGTGTGTGTGTGTGTGAATGTTCTTTTTCTTGCTTGGGGATCTGGAGCCTTTATCTGAGGATAGTCTATGGGCCAGATCCATCTGACTGGAGACTACCCCTTTATCCACAGACTGGCAGGGTACTTCCATAGATAGAAACCTTCTGGTTGCTCTAATACTGAACTCTACCAGGATTGGCCATGGATTTGCTTTGACCAAACACCCAGCAGTCTGGGCTGACTCCTGGAAGAAGGATATCCCCATAGAAGTCTGTCCCATCTCCAACCAGGTATGCATGATCCATGGCACCAACCCAATACAATCTTTCTTTCCAACCTCAACCTCTGTTCTGATTCCCAAACTTTCCTGTATGATTTCTAGCTCCTGAGCTCACTTGTTTTCTGTATTCCTCTGCTGTCTCTCTCCCCTTAGTAAGTTATTTAGGAATGGCCCTTTGCCTAATCCATTCATAATGGCAGCAGTCGAGGGAACTGAGGCAGCAGTTGAGGGTCCCCAGTGGGGTGGAATTTGGGGCAAGGCCAAAAACAAAGCTAAAGGGACATTGAGGAAGGCCAGTGAAGTAGGAGGGGCCATAGAATACTTTTGCTTTCACAGCTGCTTGGGGTTCTTTGTGCACTGCCTCTCCTGCGTGTTCCAGAGAGCTGCTCTGAGCCAGACCAAGAGAGAGACCAAATGTTTGTGAAGGTGAAGAAACTTGGAGAAAATTGGGAAGAGTATGAGGACTGGCTCTATTCCTTGTATTGTACCCAGAAGTCATCCCAATGTTTTTGGGTCAGAATTTGTCTTTCTTCTTTGTTTCCTGTTGGGCAGGTTCTGAAACTGGTGTCTGACTTGAGAAACCATCCTGCTGCTGTTCTGATGGCCACTGGGTACCCCATGGTGATCAGTTCTGATGACCCAGCAGTCTTTGGTGCCAAAGGCTTGTCCTATGATTTCTATGAGGCCTTCATGGGTATTGGGGGAATGGCAGCTGATCTGAGGACACTCAAACAACTGGCCATGAACTCTATCAGGTGAGGGTCCTGTGTACTTCCCAGATCCCCAACTCCCTCTTCCACCTCACAACTTGTGTTTATCTCTAGTAGAGGTTTATGGCAGAAGCTTAGAAGGTTTCTTTGGGTTTTCTCCACAACACCTCTGTTTTGTTATTGCTCTCGGACTGGGGAGAAATGTGTTCTGCAAGCATCTGAGATCCCCTCATCTGTTTCCCAACAGTTTCTCCTGGGGCTGACCTAAGTGCCTTTTCTTTGCAGGTTCAGCACCTTGATGGATATTGATAAAAAAGCTGCCATGAAAACCTGGGAGGAGAGATGGAATAAGTTTGTAGCTGACCTGGCCGGGAGGCCAAAGTGAGAAGACAGTCATTTATTACCCTATTCCTCTGCTTCCCTCTGCAAGCTGTTTTCACCTTCTGTCAATCATTCTTGAACCCACACCAGTATAGTTTCTACCTCCATTCCTTTATCAAAATTGACATCATGAAGGTCATCAATGGCCTCGACATTGATTATCCTCTCAGGAATACTTAAACATTCTACCAGACTCATCGTTTTGAAATATTTTTTTCTCTCAACCCCAGTGACATCAATGCTCTTGGTTTCCTCCTTTCTCTCTGGCCATTGCTTCTGGGGTCCCTTTGTCAGTTGCTCTTCTCTATCAGATTTCTGTGTTGGATTTCCTCAGGACTTAGTTTTGCCTCTCTTGTATTCATGTCTCTGCTTCTTCTCCTCTTCGTTTTCTCTTACTCTATAGTGTTTTCCTGGCAGTCTCATTCACTCCTTTGCTTTTAAATACTATTTATTTGCTGATGATCCCCAAATTTATCTATTTACTTGGATCCTTCACAAGAATCTCAGAAACCTACTATGTGCAATTCTCAATCTCTTCCCTTTTAACCTTTTCCTGGTCTTTCCCATCTTGGCAAATGTCACCTCCATCCATTCTACCCAGGTGTTGAGAGCAGAAATTTTCAGTGAAATTGTTGATACTGGTCTCTCCCCTGTTCCCTGCAACAAAATGTATCTTGAATCCTCCATGCCTCTCTACCTGTGTTGCTATTGGCTGAGTTCAAACCACTATCACTTCTTGTCTGAGTTATAACGGTCTCTTAATTGAGCTCTCTTTCTTCTCTTTGACTTCTTCATTTCATTTTTCACAGAGCAATGGCTTTTTAAAAATTAAATTAAATCAGGTTACACTGCTTACAACTCAGTGCTCTTAGAAAAATCCAAATGTTTCAACAGGGCATGTGGCATCCTGTTTAACCTGGATTCCTTTCAGCATCATCCTACCCCAGTCTCCCCCAGTGTACCAGACGTTGTCCTCACTGGTCCTTTTTTCCTCAAATATCCCAAACCCTATTCTGCATCAGAGTCTTTTCTCATTCTTTCTGCCTGGGATATTCTTTCTTTCCACTTTTGTCTAACTGACTCCTGTTCACCCTTAAGGTTTCACATTTCATGTCATTGTCTCAGAAATGCTTCCTAGACCCCTAACCTATTAATATCTCTCATGGCACCTTGCTTTTTTTCCTTCATGACTCTTAGCATAATTTGTAATTATATATTTATTTCTGTGTTGATAGTCTCCCTCCCACCAGACTGTAAGCTCCATGTGAGCAGGAGCTAATGATTGTTTCATGTACATTGTGAACACAGAGCCTAGCTCCATGCCCCAAACCTAGTTAGTATTCAACAAAAGATGTGTTGAATGAATGGATATAACTGTATGCATTGAGCCAGTTGCTGAAGCAGGAGGGAACAGAGCAGAGTCTCCCCAAAGAAAAGACCTCATGTGATCAAATTCTGGCTCATAGCCTAGTCTTCAGGAGAAGGAAGGCATGAAGCCAGCTCTGTCTTCACTTGACTAAAGGATGTGAAGAAGGATCAAAAAATTCCTTAAAAGTCACAGATGGATTCAAATATCTTCTCATCCATCAGCCATCACCTGATCTGAGCTCATAGGCTGCAGCCAACCGTCCCTCCATTAGTAGTTTATCACTGTTTGGTTCATGACACTGGGAAAAGTCTTGCTGATTAGGGGTCCTCAACCACAGACTGGTACCCAGATGGAACAAGATGACCTTTAAGATCCTGTCTAATTCTGACAGTCTTTGATTTATTGCCTTAACCAATCCCAGTAGATAGCACATAGGTCCCAGCTCAACTGACTCACATTTAATAAATGGTGAAAATGGAACTTAGCTGAATGGGCTTTTGTAGCAAGTTGCCATGGCTACAGGGGTCCCCCAGGAGCATAAGGTCTCTGGCCTAGACTTGGTGTGATCACTGATTTGGCAAATTAAACCAGCTACAAGTCTTGTCTTCATGCTTGGTTCAGTAGGCTGAGTCCTAGCAAAGAACTAGAAACATCAACAGAACCAGACCCTGAGTTATGAAAATGTGGGAAATAGGTTGTAGCCCCCTTGGAACTGAGTAATATTTCTTCTAGGGGTAGTTAAATCTGATTTCACGTATTCCTCCTGTAGGACTTCCCAGAAGGTACCCTGACATATGTTTTTTTTGAAAAACTTGCATATTAATTGAATTTTTGTAAACGAAATCATGCTGTACCTGGGGCTTACTATTTATTTAAAGGAAATCTGAAGTAAAGCCTTCTGTTAATGAAACATATTTTTGTAATTTGAATTCATGTAGTCTATATTTATTTATTTCTTAGAGTGAGGTTAAATCCTTTTTTCTTCTTTGCCAGGTGAATTGTCTGGGCTGGAAAAACCTAATGTCCAGGGCACCAAGAGTCCTTGACTTGCCAGGCTTATTGTACAAGTCCCCATCATATGGCTTATGATGAATGCCCTGGTCCAGCCCCCTCCTCCTGGGTCCTGGAGCTTTTCGTCAGTTGGCACAGCTCCCAGGAAGGGCAGGGAGACTTCTGGAAATTAAAACTGAGGGAATGTTGTTGGAGATGTGAATCATCTTATTTCCCAACAGGTGAGAATTTGGGATCCAGACTCAGAGAAAACCCTGGAGCATTTTTCTTATTATCTTGAAATAATGTGAAACCTTCAGAAAAGTTGCAAGAATAGTACAAAGAACTCTAACATACTCTGTCTAGGTTTCCAAATTATTGACATTTTATAACATTTGCTGTATCATTCTCTCTATGTATCTGTATCTCTTTCAATGTCTGCATGATATATCCTATTTTTTCTAACCAATTGAGACTTAAGATGCAGACAGTATGGCCCATTACTTATAAACACTCCAGTCTACATTTGCTGAAGACAGTGTCATTCTCCTATGTAACCACAGTTTAACCATCCAAAGCAGGATATTAACATTGATAAGATACTACCATCTCTCCCTGGCCCTTCCAGGCATGTTTCTTCTCTCTGCCCAGAACCTGACCCAGGATCACATGTTACATTTAGTTATCTCCTGTCTCTTTCAGTCTGGAACAGTTCTTCAGTATTTCCTTGTCTTTTGTGATGTTGACATTTTTTAAAAACGTTTTTATTTATTTATTTTGAGAGAGAGAGAGAGAGAGCGAGTTTGTGCATGCGTGCAGGAGCAGGGGAGGGGCAGAGAGAGTAAGAATTCCAAGCAGGCTCCTTGCTGTCAACACAGAGCCCACCTCAGAGCTCAATGCCACAACCATGAGATCATGACTGGAGCTGAAATTAAGAGCCAGATGCTCAACTGACTGAGCCACACACTCAGGCACCTTGTGACCTTGATTTGAAGAGTACAGACCGGTTACTTTGTAGTGTCTCTCATTTCAGGCCTATATAATGTTTCCTTGTGAAGAGATGCCAGTTACACATTCTTAGGAGGAATACCTCAGAAGTATCTTTGTCCTTGTCAGTGCATCATATCAGGGGACACATGGATTGTGTCCCCTGGAGGTGGTCTGCACCAGCAAGCAACAGCCAATTGTTAAAATTTCAGCCTGTTGTGAAACCAATGGTGGTCTGAAATTGGTCATCATGGGAGTTTTTGTAATATGTATAAATATATTTTAAGTAAGTTCCAGGCCCAACATGGAGCTCAAACTCATGACACTGAGGTTAAGAGTCAGCCAGGCAGCTGGGTCATTGGAGGAATTTTTACATTACAGAAATCAGCAAATACAAATCAGTGCGCACCCAGCCCCCGCCCCCCAGCCACTAGTTAAACATTTATCTGTATACTGAGGCATATAATGTCAATCTGTCCCATTGTGATGATGTTCACTTTAATCACTTTGTTAAGGAAATGTCTGCCAGGATTTGACACTGTAAAACTTTCTACTTTGTGATTAATAAATATTTAATGGGGAGACACTTTAACTCTATGTAAACATCTTATTCCTCATCAAATCTTTAACCCATTAGTTTTTGCAGTCACTGAAGATTATCATCTGAATCTTCTACTGCTCCAATCATCACTGTTCCACTTAATCATTGCTGTGTAACAAATTATCTCGAAACTTAATGGCTTAAGAAAGAATATAAATTTGCTAGCTCCTACAGGTTTTGTGGGTCAGGGATTTGGAAAGGGACCAGCTAGGCAGTTCTAGTTTCGGGGTCTCTCATGAGGTTGCAGTCAAAATGGTGGTGGAGCTGCAGCAACTGGGGGCTGGCCAGACATCTTGTTTCTACACAATCTCAGGGCTCAGCCATGGAGTGTCCACATCAGCCCGTGTGGGTGGCTCATGTGTGCGAGGAGGCCAAAGGCTTCAAGAGTAAGTGTTCAGGTAGTAAAAGAGAAATTCTATTGTCTTTTCTTTTTTCTCTTTTTAAAAAAAATTTTTTTTTTTTGACGTTTCATTTATTTTTGAGACAGGGAGAGACAGAGCATGAATGGGGGAGGGTCAGAGAGAGGCAGACACAGAATCTGAAACAGGCTCCAGGCTCTGAGCTGTCAGCACAGAGCCTGACGCGGGGCTCGAACTCACGGACCGTGAGATCATGACCTGAGCCGAAGTCGGATGCTTAACCGACTGAGCCACCCAGGCGCCCCTTTTAAAAAATTTTTTTAATGTTTATTCATTTTTTGAGAGAGAGAGAGAGACAGAGCACAAGTGGGGGAGGGGTAGAGAGAGAGGGAGACAGAATCTGAAGCAGGCTCCAGGCTCTGAGCTGTCAGCATACAGCCTGATGCAGGGCTTGAACCCACGAATTGCGAGATCATGACCTGAACCGAAGTCAGACACTTATCTGACTGAGCCACCCAGGCACCCCTGTTATTGTCTTTTCTTTCTTTCTTTTAAAAAAAAATTTTTTTTTAAGGTTTATTCATTTCTCAGAGACAGAGTGTGAGCGGGGGAGGGGCAGAGAGAGAGAGGGAGACACAGAATCTGAAACAGGCTTCAGGCTCTGAGCTGTCAGCACAGAGCCCAATGCGAGGCTTCAACTCATGGACAGTGAGATCTTGACCTGAGCCGAAGTCGGACGCTTAACCAACTCAGCCACCCAGGCACCCCTCTATTGTCTTTTCTAATATGACCTTGGAAGTTACATGGTATCACTTCTGCCATCCTTGATTGGTGATATCTCTCCAGTCTAAGCCTTCCCAGTTTCAAGAGGAAGGGACAGAGATCCCACTCTTTGACAGAAGACTATCAAAGTCACAATGTAAAAAGAACATGTAGGATTAGAGATACTATTAGAAAATATTTTAGAAAATATAATTACCAAATATTGATTTCTTCCATAATTATTAGTTGCCATTCTACTATAAGGAAGAACTTCCTCTATCTATCTATCTATCTATCTATTACTAGGGTTCATGGATCCTTATTCTATTCAGTGGACCATAATCTAACACTATCATCATTTCTTTTAAGATGCTCACACTGTTCCAGGGTTGACCTTGGGAAGGAACTCTGTTAAGCTGGCTCCTGCGACTCTAATAAATTCTTATGATTTTTTTTTAGAATTTCCTTACTTTTTGACACAAGTATTTTAGCTTCATTTTGCACTTTCCTTGTCTCGTGCTGTATATGAGCTCTTCTCCAAAGAACTATGATTCCTTTTAGTAGAGAATACTTAGAAGCCTTGATTTGAGCATTAGATGTGCTCATTGTTACTGGTGCATGTGTGTATGCACACATAAATATGATTCATATATATGCATACATAACTATAATTTATATTATGACAAAGAAAATCACACTCCCAAAATGGTGTCACTTAGGCCAAGTCACCATATTGGAGCTTAATACCTAACTTCACTGCAGTTTCAACTTGTGCCAGAAATAGAAGTCTTAACTTGTCAGTCAGGAATTTTCTGATCAGCACCAATGAGATAATCTGCCACATGGGCCCTCTCCATCCCTCAAAGATGAGGTAATCTACCTAATAACGGCCCCTACCCTTCACCCTAAGGGAAGGTGACCTTGCCTGGAACAGTCTTCACTTTTGTTAATAACTTCTTGCCCCACTGTCTTTCTTATAAAAACCTTCCATTTTGTACAACTCCTCAGAGGTCCCCTCTACCGCTAGATGGGAGGCTGCCTGATCCTGTGAATTGCTTAATAAAGCCAATTAGATCTTCACATTTACTCAGTTGAATTTTTTTTCATTAACTGTATATATTAAAACTCACGTGCACAGAGGCACCTGGGTGGATCAGTAGGTAGCATCTGACTCTTGATTTCAGATTAGGTCATGATCCTAGGGTCATGGGATTGGGCCCCCCATCAGGCTCCATGCTCAGCACAGAGCCTGTTTAAGATTCTCTCTCTCTCTTTCTCTCTCTCCCGCTGCCCCCTCCCCCACGCATGCTCTCTTCCTCTCAAATAAAACACACACACACATATTTATACATATACATTTATATCTATTTCCAAATTTTTCTGTGTGCATTTAAACACCCTGAATTTGCAGGGTGCCTCGGTGGCTCAGTTGGTGGAAGCATGTGACTCAATCTCGGGGTTGTGCATTCCAGCCCTACGTTGGGTCTAGAGTTTACTTTTAAAAAAAACACAGACAGGGGCGCCTGGGCGGCTCAGTCGGTTAAGCGTCCGACTTCGGCTCAGGTCATGATCTCGCGG
Organism: Panthera uncia; assembly: GCF_023721935.1. Classification (NCBI taxonomy): domain Eukaryota; kingdom Metazoa; phylum Chordata; class Mammalia; order Carnivora; family Felidae; genus Panthera; species Panthera uncia. The sequence goes on from NC_064809.1 coordinate 34,126,064, forward strand.
TCCGTGAGTTCGAGCCCCGCGTTGGGCTCTGGGCTGATGGCTCAGAGCCTGGAGCCTGCTTCCGATTCTGTGTCTCCCTCTCTCTCTGCCCCTCCCCCGTTCATGTTCTGTCTCTCTCTGTCTCAAAAATAAATAAAATGTTAAAAAAAAAATAATTAAAAAAAAACACAAACCATGAACGTGTACCTATACCTCCAATTCCATTCAATACCATGAGTTTATTCTGGCCTCAGCCCTTCCCATGTCTAACTCTGTTCCCCAACAGTGAGAAACCTGGTTCCCCCAACCTCAATGTGTCTTTATAGTTACTGATTCCCTGTCTGTGTTGTCTATCTTTACCCCCCCACTGCCACTTCATCTGCAGCTGGCTCTGCTGATACCTCTGGTCCCAGATGCCTCAAGGAAAGGGAGGGGAAGCTATACACAATAGGGAAGGGAAGGAAAGAGAAAAAGAGGAGACAAACACAGGGACATTTTAGAGCGTGGAGAGATCATTAAGTGATCATTAAATGAACAGATTCACTGTGGTGTTACTGAAGCTCTCCTTTCAGGGGCTTGCACTTCATGGATCTTTTCTAAGAGAAATTGTGTATTAGTGATTTAAAATTATTTTTCTTGGGGGGCGTCTGGGTGGCTCAGTCAGTTAAGCATTTGATTTTGGCTCAGGTCATGATTTCATGGTTGGTGAGTTTGAGCCCCACATCAGACTTTGTGCTGACAGCTGGGACCTGGAGCCTGCTTCAGATTCTGTCTCTCTCTCTCTCTGTCCCTTCCCCACTTATGCTCTGTCTCTCTCTCTCTCTCAAAAATAAATAAACAAATAAACATTTTAAAAATAATAATAAGATTCTTTTTCTTTAAGAAGGTCCTTCAAATATGTATAAGCCCCAGGGTCCCACAAAATCTGGATCTGGGGTCTTTCGCTAGGTCAGCTCTTCATTTGGAATAAGGAAAACAAGGGAAGGTATGTTGAGTTGAAAAGACTTGCAAAACTGAGAAAAACATTATAGGCTCTCAGCCTGGAAGGGATCCTGAAAGTTATCTAAACCATCACCCCTTGTGGAAGAGCTGCCCCAAATAATCAGGAATAATCAGGCCTGCTTAATTTTTAAAGCTCACCAGAATAGGATTCTGTAACCTGCCCCAGTCACCCAGTCTAGAATCCCAGAATGTCCCTTTTCCCAAGGTCAGGAGTTTGAGTGACTGATGTGATCCTTGCCTCTCATAAGAATTGATCACTAGAGGATTGGATATATATAACTGCATCTATAGACCAGCATTAAGTTAGCATGCTAGATTATAAATATTATTTTCACATACATAATATATGTTACTTTGCATAGCTGTTATTCGAAAAATAACTTAACCTTCTTGGTCTTTTCATCTCTGTCCAGGAAGGGTGTAAATAGAGGTGTGGGAGCTGCTGGCTGTCTGGGAGCAAGGTGGGGACTGGGAGAAATTTTGAACTGGCTTTGCCAGAGAAATATCCATAACACTCAATGCTTACAGGTATTACTGTCTCCAGGGCAGAGCTGCTGAGTCTCATTTTGTCCCAGCTTGTAGCCAAGAACCTTTTCCTCCTCTACCTTCAGGGTGTCCTGGATCTAATCTTCCAAAGGGAACTTGCCTGGGGACTGTCCTGAAACCACATATTAGGGGGATGAGGTCTGTCTTGGTCCAGCCAGACCTTCCTGGGGCTAAGCCCCTTCTGGGGTGGGAAAGGGTAGGAAGACTGGAATTTTTAGATTCATAGAATATCAGAGCTGGGAGAGGCCTAAAGATCATCTTATCTAACTCTTTGTGTTACAGAGGCCTCAATTAAGGCTCAGGGAGGGTAAACAGCTCCCTCAAGGTCACAGGGTAGGTGACAGCAGGTTTCCAGAGTCTTAGGTCTGGGCTCATACAACATAGGGCTGTTCTCTTCTTGTCTGAAGCACCTCTCAGTAACAGGTTTTCATAAACTCCTGGTGAGCCTAGGTCAGTTCTCTGGCTCAGACAGTGGAGTTTGGGCAGCCTCAGCCCCTTAACCCACCCTCAGACAACCCCTCCACCCGTACCCTTGCTTGATGAGTACAGAACCATTAGACCTACTGGGAGCAGCGATTTTCCTCCTGGGACAGGCTAACCCCTCCTGTGACCCCTGGCTCTCCTTTGGCGGAGTTCCAGTCCCGGAAACTGGCTTAGTTTCCTGTCCCCCACCAGGAGAAATGGATTGATTCTTGGAGCTCAGGGCCTCAGCCTAAGAGCCTTCTCTTTGTCTAGGGTCTCCAGGCAGAGCGCAGGTCCAGATAATCTCCACCAGCCCCCACCTCCACCGCTCCCCAGCTTGCAGACAGCTGTGGCCCTCGGAGACCCTCGTGACTGCCATTTAGTGGGAAATGGCCCGAGACAGAAGCATGTGGAAAGCAAATGGCGATTAGTGTGAGACTGAGGATAGCAGGAAAGACCTTTCCCGGCGGGAGCCTCGTCCCGTCACCTGTGGCTGGCGGCGGGGGGACTGCGGCATGCTGCTGACCCCTGGTGGCCACTTGCGGTACCACAAACGCCTCCAAGATCTACGAGCACCGTTTGGTTCCCTTATCCTCTGCTGTCGCCTCCTGTCACTGCTGGGAGTAACACTTCATATAATAAGTTACAGTAATAATACTTTCTGATTGTAAAACATGCTTATGGTAGCAAATTTGTAAACTTTAAAAAGTATAGATGAAACAAAAATCACCCATACTTCCACTACTGTTACTATTTTGGTCCATTTCCTACCCACAGTAAATAGTACTCAGGATCTCGTTCCAGCACCATCTCCCCGCCCCGCCCCCCTCCCTGCTTCTGCCTTATTACCTGCCACTACCTCACCCATACGCTTTGCTTTTGCTGCCTCAGCTCCCCTCCCAGGTAGAAAGGCCTGTTCTTGACTTTGGGACGTCCTACTCTGTTGCTCTGTACAAATTTAGAGTACATAGTACAAGATGAGGGAATAGTGCCATAATAATTTTTAAATTTTATTATATTTAAAATAAAAAATTTTGAATACGTATGCAATATCATTTCAAAATTTTTAAAAATGTGAAAAGGATAGATTGGAAAGTCTTAAGCCTGTCCCAACTTCACCCCATCCTCCTTCCCACCACACCCATTTTTCCCACCATACGTATTAGTTTCTCATGCTTCTTTATGCAAAATAAACAAATGCAAATATGAATATTCTGTTTCCTCTTTTCTGATACAAAAGGCAGCATATTATGCACACTGTTCTCGGCTTTGCTCTTTTTATTTAACAATATGCCCTGGGGATTTTTCCATTTTGGGTCAGGGAATACTTCCTTTTTCTAACTCAGTGTTTCATTGTGGGAACATGCCATAGTTCAATTAACAAAGCCCCTACAAGTTGCATCCGGATTGCTTTCAAATATCTCTTATTATAAACACTGCTGCAATAGAATAAGTACCTACTTTGTTCAGTGAATGAAGAAAAGGCCAAGTAACAAGAGCCTTGTGAGCATGTCCCTGGGTTCATAGACTTGTGTCTCCCCCCCCCCCCCCCCCCCCCCCCGCCATTCTTTCATGACAGCAGCTCAGGTGAGGCCTAGAGAAGGTGCTAAATCATCATCCCTGCACTGGTTGGTGGGAAGCAGGGTCTTGGTTTATAGGTCATAGGCCTGGGCCAGGCAGGTTAGAAGTAGAAATGGAACAAAGAAAAATATGCAAATGATATTTTTAAGGAAAAATGAGGCATCAGTTTTCTTTTCTTTTTTTTAAGTTTATTTATTTATTTTGAGAGAGACAGAGAGAATGCAAGCGAGAGGCAGAGAGAGAAACCTAAGCAGGTTCTGTGCTGTCAGCACAGAGCCCGACATGGGGCTAGAACCCTGAAACCATGAGATCATGACCTGAGCCGAAATCAAGAGTCAGATGCTCAACCGACTGAGCCACCAGGCACCCTTCAGTTTTCTTTTCTATCAGACACAATTTTCTGTAGTACATAAGGAGCTCTTGCATCACTGTCTGCTCTGGAAAGGGGTGGAAGGCCAAGGTATCAATGCCTTAGTTGGTGAGCTCTGGTAAAGGCTTATTTATTTATTTATTTATTTAGAGAGAAAGCACAGGTGGGGGAGGGGCAAAGAGAAAGGAGACAATGAGAATCCCAGGCAGGTGCTACGCCTGACTCAGGTGCAAGATCATTACGTGAGCCGAAGTTGGATGCTTAACCGACTGAGACACCCAGGTACCTGGAAAAGGCCTTTTCCTGAACCTCCTCCTTCACTTGCTTCAAACATGTCCTGATGTTTGGAGCTCATCTAGGTTCCCAGACGTCTTTCAGAAAAGCCTTGCTCTTCTTTAGCCCTGAATAACTCATCTAAGGCCAAGTGCAACAAAGGAGAATAGGGGTGCCTGGGTAGCTCAGTCGGTTGAGCGTCTGACTTTGGCTCAAGTCATGATCTCGCAGTTTGTGGGTTCGAGCCCCACATTGGGCTCTGTGCTGACAGCTCAGAGCCTGGAGCCTGTTTCAGATTCTGTATCTCCCTCTATCTGCCCCTTCCCCACTCATGCTCTGTCTCTCTCTGTGTCTCAAAAGTGAATAAACGTTAAAAAAAAAAAAAAGCAGAATAGAGTGATGGAGAACAGAACCTCTTCCCAAGGAGGGAAGTGGACTGGGCTGTGCACTCTGCTCTGGACTGATTCCCATCTAGGTGACTGCGCAGACCTGCCTGGACATAGGAGTCATTTGAAAAGACCAATACAGGAGAGAGAACAGAGTGCTGGCCCTGGAGGTCTGAGCTCTAGCTCATGTGAGTGTGTGTGTGCATTGACCCTTGTCAAACCTGCTCACAGCCTCTAAACTCAAAGAGCTCATTTTTGTCACTACAGGTGCTGGGCTGGGTGTTTTCTTTATTCTTTTAAAAAAAAATTATTGTCAAGTTAGCTAACATACAGTGTAGTCTTCGTTTCAGGAATATATTCTCATGATTCATCACTTACATACAACACCCAGTGGTTATCCCAACAAGTGCCCTCCTCTATCCCATCACCCATTTCCCCCACCCCCATCAACCCTCAGTTTGTTCTCTGTATTTAAGAGTCTCTTATGGCTTGCCTCCCTCTCTATACCTTATTTTCTCTTCCCTCTCCCCATTGTCTTTCTGTTAAGTTTCTCAAATTCCACATATGAGTGAAATCTTATGATATCTGTCTTTCTCTGACTGACTTATTTTGCTTGGGATAATACCCTTCAGTTCCATCCAGGTTGCTGCAAATGGCGAGATTTCATTCTTTTTCATCAATGACTAGTATTCCATTGTGTATATATACCACGTCTTCTTTATCCATTCATCATTCGATGGACATTTGGGCTATTTCCATTCTTTGGCTATTGTTGATAGCACTGCTATAAACACTGGGGTACATGTGCCCCTATGAATTAGCACTCCTGTATTATTTGGATAAATTCCTAGTAGTGCTATTGCTGAGTTGTAGGGTAGCTTTATTTTTAGCTTTTTGAGGAATCTCCACACTGTTTTCCAGAGCAGTTGCACCAGTTTGCATTTCCACCAACAGTGCAAGAGGGTTCCCATTTCTCCACATCCTTGCCAGCATCTGTTGTTTCCTGAGTTGTTAATTTAGCCACTCTGACCAGCGTGAGGTCGTATCTCATTGTGGTTTTGATTTGTATTTCCCTGATGATGAGTGATGTTGAGCATCTTTTCATGTGTCTGTTGGCCATCTGGATGTCTTCTTTGGATAAGTGTCTATTCATGTCTTCTGCCCATTTCTTCACTCGATTGTTTGTTTTTTGGGGTGTTGAGTTTAGTAAGTTCTTTATAGATTTTTGATACCAACCCTTTATGTTATATGCCATTTGCAAATATTTTCTCCCATTCTGGAGCTGTGTGTTTCTTAGAGATCTTTCTGGCTTTGACATTCTGTTCTCCTATGCTCTTAAGGAAGAGTTAACACTGTAGGAAGAAACCATGGTCTATAGGAAGGCCAATAGGAACAGTGCATGGGGGAAGGAGATATCATCCTTTTGGAAAAAAAAAAAAATCAAACCCTGAGTTAATCTTGGAAGGAAACCTGGTGAGGACAAGTTGGGTAACCGTACAGCCTGGTGATCTGAGATGAGGACCTACTCCTTCTCTTATGCTCTGCTTCAGGAGTAATATGGCAAAGACTGATGTTGTCTCATGGTATATGTTACCCCTGTATCCTTAGAAATAGAGGCTTATGATTTTCAGTTGGACACATGGCTGCCTGAAATGAAGATTACCATTCCCAGCCTCCTTTGCAGCTGTGTGTGGCCATATGACTAAGTTCTGGTCAATGGTCTGTGAGTAGAAGTGTGTATAAAACTTGTGGGAGGAGTCCTTAAAGGGACCAACTGTCTTCTATCTCTTCTACCTTCTCGCTAGCTGGAATGTTGATGTGATGATTAGAGCCCAGGCAGCCATATTAAGCCATGAGATTAAAGCTAGATGTTGAGGTGTATGCTGAAAAACCAATGGAAGAAGCCTGGATTCTGACACCTGTGTATCACTCTGCCAGCCTTGGATTGACTACTTCCAGCCTTTATTTACATGAGAGACAAAGAAATGTTTCTTATGTTGAAGCTATTGCCACTTCAGATTTTATGTTTCTCATAGCTAAACTCAATCCTAATTATACCAAATATAATACCTGGAAGTTGAGTGCAGCATGTAAAATAACCTAAAATATGGGGCTTTTGTTCTGTGGAAGCAGAGAAACAGTAGAGGCGTTATAAATCACTGGCTAGTAGAAAGCTAGTAGTATGATTCAATATAGATCTATTCAACCTGTTGTCTGTTTTCTCTGGAAGACAGATTATGCACCAGTCAAGGCTATATATAACATTATACAGAGAGGAAAGAAAAATTCACAATATTGGTATTTGCTGGCTTCTTCTTGCCACTTTCAGGAAGGTCAACTCTAGACAAGGGTGGATACTTGGTAAGCAGAGACAGATGGGAATGAGATTACAGCTTTGCTCAGGAAGGTGCTTTCTTCAGGAGACCAGTATCTAAGTTGGTGATGTCAGGTCGAACAGGCCAGCTGCTTCCATATCTCAAACTGCTTCCAGCCTCAGCAGGATAAGACGAGTGCCTCCTCATTCAAAAGCAGAGAGACTGCAGCAGACATGGACAGAGAGGACTGAGATTTTCAGTCCTCTGTCCAAGCCCTTTCTGCTCAAGGCCTACATTTCCTCCAGCCTCATGGAGGCTGCCATTAACTTGACATAGAAGGGACTGTCAGAGCTCAAAATCCAACAGGTAGAAGACCAGAGTCTTCAGGCTTAAAAAGTATAACTAGGCATGATCTTTGCCATGGTGTTACTCTCAGTGGAATGAACTGGATGCTTACTAACTTTTTGAGTTAATTGTATTTCCCCAAAACTATAAGCCACATATATTTGGAAATAAAAATAAATATACTATATATATGTACATACATACATATATACATACATACATATGTATGTATTTGTGTGTCCCCCAATTCTTATACAAAGTGTAGCCTAATATGTATACTTGACTTTTTTTTAACTTTATACTATATACTCAGGATTAATCCATAATCTGCATAGTGATGTCACTTATTTCTTGGTTTGACTACACAGTGCTCCATTGTGGAGATGTCCTGTGGTATATTCAACCAATCCCCCATGGTGGATACTTAAGTTGTTTCTTTTTTCTTTTTTCTTAATTGCAAGTAATGCCAAATGAAAAAGTCATGAATAAATTAATTTGTATTTCTACAAGTTTGGGAAAGAGTCTCAAAATGGGATTGATGGGTCAAGGAGAAAATGCATATGTAATTTTGTTAGATATTGAGAAATTTCCCTCCCTAGGGGTTGTAGAATCCAGCAGTAAATGAGAATGCCTGTTTCCACATGGTATTGCCAACAGAGTATGTTATCAAACTTCTTGATTTTTTACAATCTGATAATGAGAAATGGTATCTCAGTAAAATATTAGATTGAATTTCTCTTCTTATGAATGAAATGAACTTTTCATATGTTTAAAGTCCGTTTTCATTTCTTCTTCTGTAACTTGTTTGTCTATATTTTGCCCATGTTTCTGTAGGGCTTGGTTTTTGGTATTTTCCTGTTGCTTTTCAGGAGTATTATATAATAGGGATATTCAATCTTGAGCTGTGATATCAAGTGAAATCATTTTTTCCCCACCTTTTCATTTGTCTTTTGACTTAACAGGTAGGGTTGTTTTGTTTTGTTTGCCATGCAAAAGATTTTTAATGGTATGTAACTGAATGTATCAATCCTTTGAAAAAATTGCCTCTGAATTTTGGTTCATAGAGGTTTCCCTACTCCCAGGTTATAAAAAAAATGAACAGAGGGGCACCTGGCTGGCTCAATAGGTAAAGCATGTGATTCTTGATCTCAGAGTCATGAGTTTAAGTCTCACCTTGGGCATAAAGATTCTTAAAAAAAAAAAAAGTTTAAAGAAATGGCATAAAGATTCTTAAAAAAAAAGTTTAAAGAAATGAACACATCTTCCCTATATACAAATCAGGGTGATGCCAATTGGCAATGAGATATGATTACATAGAGAATCTAAGCATCTCCACTGCTAGGAAGGGGTGTGGGATTAAAAAGAGGGAACCAGAGGTTGAGTATGAGAAACTCAGCTTCTGCTCATGGGGCCTCTTCAGAATTGTGAAGCCCAGCATTCAGGAAATGGGAATTCTGGTACTCCTGCTACTCTGTCTAACTCAGAGGGTTAGAGGAATGTCTACCCCAGTGGTTCTCAACAGGGGCAATGGTGCACCCACATTTTGGCCATGTGTGGGAACATTTTTGGTTGTTCCAGCTTGGGAGGCAGGGTGGGATGGGGTGCTGTTGACAGAAATGCTGCTAAGCATCCTACAGTGGACAACATGGCCTTATCCTGCTCAAAATATCAGTAGTGCTGAGGATGAGACTTATCCTGCTCAAAATATCAGTAGTGCTGAGGATGAGAAATCCTGACTCTACACTTCAGACCCTGGCATCAGAGCTCGCAAGCAAAGCAAAGCTAGGGGAGGGCTAGGATGGTTGTGCACATGGTTCTTTCTTTCCATTCCCATGGGACTGCAACCCTGTCTTCCATTTATGAGTGCTCCATCACTAGCTGCTCGCTGTTGCTGTCCAGGTTCTGCAGGGAGGTAGATAATGGTTCTGATTTCTAATGGTGATGACTGAAGGTCAGTTCAGCCACACCTCTGGATCTGTCTGCCTGTGATCCCTCCCCCCTCCTCCCTCCTTATTTTTTTTGTTTCTTGAAATTTGTTTGGAGAAAAAACTAGGTTTGACCTGTAGAACATTCCCAGTCTGGAACTTGCTCATTGCATTCCTACAGTATTCTTTTCTTTTTTTTTTAATTCCAGTATAATTAACACACAGTGTTATATTAGTTTCAGGTTTACAGTGTAGCGATTCAATAATTCTATACATTATTCAGTGCTCATGATGATAAAGCGTGTTCCTAATCCCCTTCAATTGTTTCACCCATTCCCCTACCTACCTCCCCTCTGGTAACCACCAGTTTGTTCTCTATAGTTAAGAGTCTAGGGGCACCTGGGTGGCTCAGATGGTTGAGCATCCAACTCTTGGTTTTGGCTCAGGTCATGATCCCAGCATCATGGGGTCAAGACCCATGACCAGCTTCACACTGAACATGCTTGAGATTCTTTTTCTCTCCCTCTCCCCCACTTGCAAGCACTCTCTCTCTCTCTCTAAAATACATGAAAAAAAATTAAGAGTCTGTTTTTTTGTCTCTTTTTTCTTTGTTCACTTGTTTTGCTCCTTAAATTCCACATATGAGTGAAATCATATGGTATTTGTGTTGGTATTATTTCACTTAATATTACACTCTCTAGCTCCATTGGTGTTGTTGAAAGTGGCAAGATTTCATTCTTTTTTCCCCAATGTTTATTTATTTTTGAGAGAGAGAGATAGAGAGAGAGAGGGAAGGACAGAGAGAGGGAGACAGAGGATCTGAAGCAGGGTCCATGCTGTCAGCAGAGAGCTTAAGGCAGGGCTCAAACTCATGAATGGTGAGATCATGACCTGAGCCGAAGTCAGATGCTCAACTGACTGAGAAAACCAGGCACCCCTCTTTATTTATTTATTTATATGTTTATTTATTTATTTATTTATTTATTTATTTATTTACAAAGCGCATGTGAGCAGGGGAGGGACAGAGAGAGAGGGGAGGGACAGAGAGAATCCCAAGCAGGCTCCGCTCTATCAGCTCAGAGCCTGATGTGGGGCTCAATCCCACAACCCTGGGATCATGACCTGAACTGAAATCAAGAGCTGGAAGCTCAACCTATTAAGCCACCCAGGCACCCCTGCACCACTTCTTTATCTGTTTATCTATCCATGGACACTTGGGCTGCTTCCATAACCTGGCTATTGTAAATAATGCTGCAATAAACATGGGTGCACATATCTTTTCAAATTAGTGTTTGCATATTCTTTGGGTAAATACTAAGTAGTGGAATTAATGGATCATATGGTAATTATACTTTTAATTTTTTGAGGCACCCTCATACTGGTTTCCACAGAGGTTGCACCGGTTTGCATTCCTACCAGCAGTGCACAGGGGTTCCTTTTTTTTTTTTTTTTAAATTTTTTTTTTCAACATTTTTTATTTATTTTTTGGGACAGAGAGAGACAGAGCATGAACGGGGGAGGGGCAGAGAGAGAGGGAGACACAGAATCGGAAACAGGCTCCAGGCTCCGAGCCATCAGCCCAGAGCCTGATGCGGGGCTCGAACTCACGGACCGCGAGATCGTGACCTGGCTGAAGTCGGACGCTAGGGGTTCCTTTTCCTCCACGTCCTCACCAACACCTCTTTCTTGTGTTTCTGATGCTTTCTTCTGCTTCCTTTGGTCTACTGTGTATTCCCTCTAGTGTATTTTTAATTTCAGTTATTGAGTTCTTCATCTCTGATTGGTTATTTATGTTTTCTATCTCTTTGTTAAAGGTCTCACTGAAGTTCTTTCCTCAAGTCTAGTGAGTGTCTTTATGACCATTACTTTAAATTCCCTATCAGGCATATTACTTATCTCTGTTTTGTTTTGTTCTGTTGCTGTGATTTTGTCCTGTTCTTTCCTTTGGGGCATATTACTCTGTTTCCTCATTTTGTGTAACTCTGTCATTTCTATGTGTTAGGAAAGTCAGCTATGTCTCCTACTCTTGAAAGTAGTGGCCTTGTGAAGAAGAGGTCCTATAGTGCTCTGCAGTGCAGTGTCCCCCATTCACTAGAACCTGGTGCTTCAGGGCTGTGTTGTGAGTATGTTCTCCTATGTGTGTTGTGTGTGCCCTGCTGTTGTGGCTAAGCCACTTTTGCCATCAGTCTAGTCAACTGCATTGCCTGTTGTGAGTAGGGTTTGGTCCCTGTGTTGTTAGTGGGCCAGTCTGGGACCACTTCAGGTTTGAGTTGAGTCACACTAGGTGTTTTCCAGAGCTTCTGGGTGTTCTCCCTGTGTTGTCCTCTGAGAAACTTTCCATGGTGGACATGGCCTGCAGTCAGACCAGATGTTTGCCCCCATTCCACTGCTGGAGCTGCAGTTAAACTGGTGTGTGTCGTTTTCTTCCCCTCTCCCTGGGGTAGTAGTCATTTTGAGGGTGGTGCTGGCTCCTTTTGGGGCTGCTCACACACTGCCAGGCTTGTGGTGCGGGTTTGGATGGACTCTTACCAAGGGCATGTTGGAGGAGACAGTTCCATAGGAGAATGCAGGGATGGGCCACATGGTGCCAGCAAGGTCCTAGCCAATCAGCTGCCAGGGGGAACCTGTAGCCACTGGGGAAAATTCCTGCTGAGGCCAGGTTGGAGGAGTGGGTCTGCAGAAGAGCACAGGGGCAGGGCATACAGTTAGCAAGTTAGGTGGAGAATGTTGCCACTGCACCGGTTCCTGTGGGTGTCTGTGCCTCTTGGCTGAGGTGGGGGAAAGAAATGGTGCCTGCCAGCTCTTTTGTTCTTGGAAAGGTCTCGCGGTGATCCCTGCTCCTCCATCACACACTCTGAGATTAGTAAATATAACTTCCCATATACTCCAGACATTTTTCAAACTACTGATTCTATGCTGTATCTCAATGGGGCTGTTCGTTATGCTATCTCTAAAGGGTGGAGACTCTACCCTCTTGGCTCTCCCAGAGCTGAGCCAACTGATTTTTAAAGTTCAGGTGTTAAGCCCTCCTGATTGTTGGGCCCCTCTAGTTTTGAAAGCCAAATGTTTTGGAGATTCATTTTCCCTGTGCAGGTCTCCCCATGCCTGTGGTGCCCAGTTGGGGATCTGCCACTCTCTCTTCTCTGTGCCTGTTGTGTCCCTCTCAAATGCAGACAGTCCCTGGGTCCATTTAGCTCCTGACCACATTTCCACCCTTCTTACCCTCTTCGATGTGGCTTCTTTATATTTAGCTCTGGCGTGTATATTCTGCCAGTCTTTGGTTGTTTTCTGGGCTATTTATACTGATGTGGGTGTTACCAAGTGGTGTCCATGGAAGGAAATGAGCCCAGGAGTATTCTTTAACATGTTCCTCTGGCCTGCATATTTCCTGTAAATTGACAATTGGACTTAGAATTTTTTTTAAGTTATCTCTATACCCAATGTAGGACTCGAATTCACTACCTCGAGATCAAGAGTCATGTGCTTCACTGACTGAGCCAGCCAGGAACCCCAGACACTTAGAGTGTTGATAAGACATAGGTGTGATTCTTCCCATAGGGCTGTTTCATAGACAGTGTCCCTAGGTCTTTGCATTCCAGTGAAGAGCAGCCACTCTAGGCATTCTGTGACTTGTGCAGGGCTGGAGATGCAGGGGCAGCAACCAGGTGAGGATCACACTGAGTCGGGGCTTGGAGAGGGGCAACTCCTCCATTTGCTCAGCTACTCAAGAGCCTGGGCTTTGGAGGGCAGTCAGACTCCTCCCGGCCCCATCAACCCTGAATCCCTAGCCCTCCTTGTGAGGGCTTGGAGCTCACAGGAATGGAACATCTGTGTGCTAGTCATTCAGGATGGAGCTTGCAGGATGGGGCCCTGTGGGTTCTCCTCAGAAGCTCCCTGAGGGCCAGTGGCAGAAGAGTGTGAGGGCTGAGCTGCAGTGTGTAAATGTTCCCCTTAGGGCTCCTCAAAGGAGGGAATGAACAATGAACTAACTATATTTGGAGCAGCCTGGTGCTGCCCTGACCCAGAAGTATAGGGCAGCCTGGGGATCCAGTCCAGGGAAGGTCTGAGGAGCTGAAAATGCCTAAGAGGGGCTGGTCTGGGTACAGTGGTTTTACAATTAATTGATCACAGCCAGTTACAAATTTCTTTGTTCCTTCTCCACTTCCACTGCTTTACTTGACTAGTCTAAAAATTAAAAAAACAAAAAAAGACAAAAGAGCTCAGGAAGGGCAGGTAGCAGGAAGTCAGAGGAAGGGCCACAGGCTTTGAGCAAGGGGTGGTAGACCCCTGGGGCTACTGAGAATCCAGCCCAAGGGTTCACTTGGAATCACATGCTTCCAAGATGTTTAGGATTCTCCGTTCTGTTGTTTTTTTCCTCTTCCTTCACTCTTCTGTGTGTAGGATTTTTAGCATTTTCTTGATCAGTCTTGTCTCTTGCTTTTCTCTCTACTCTTCCTCTCCAGTTTACCCCTTCTTTCGTTTACCCCTCTCCTTTCCATTTAATTGCCATCCCCACCTCAGAAATCAGCTTGCATTTCACATGGACATGTTGGACAGAGCACAGGTGTGGCAGGGGGAACAAGGCTGGTGTGCCAAGCTGAGCTGCCCGCTTATATCCTGAGTCTCTGAGGAGCCCTCTCCTCACAGCCTGCTCTTGGAGCACGAATCGGCTTGGTATTCAGGACAGCTTACACACACTCTGGGTCAACCGGCTTCTCCGGCTGGAGTGCCCTGGAGCAGGTGGTGAGTGACTGGGAGAGAACAGGAAAGGGAACAGAGCCCATGGCAAAGGCAAGAAACACTGGCAGTGCTGGGGACAAGGAGCATCTGAGCAGGAGCATGGGGCTGTGAGGAGAACCCATCAGTGTGGACTGATGGCTCCGTGAGTTCTTCATTTTCTTCTACAGATGGGACAAAGTGTCAGAAAGTCACCCCTCCACCCTCTCTGCAGCCAGGGGTAAGGAGGGCAAAGGTCTGAATGAGTGCACTCAAGGATAAAGTACTTTAGCCTGGGGGGTTTCAAGTTTTTCTTTAATTTGTTTATATATATTAATGTTTATTTATTTTTGAGAGAGAGCGCACAAGCAGGGAAGGGGCAGAGAGAGAGGGGGACAGAGGATCTGAAACAGGCTCTGCACTGACAGCAGTGAGCCCAGTGTGGGGCTTGAACTCACAAAGCATGAGATCATTACCTGAGTAGGATGCTTAACTGACTGAGCCACACAGGTGCCCCTAAAGTTTTTCTTTTTTTTTTTTAAATTTTTTTCAATGTTTATTTATTTTTGAGAGAAAGAGACAGGGTGTGAGTAGGAAAGGGGCAGAGAGAGAGGGAGACATAGAATCCAAAGCAGGCTCCAGGCTCTGAGCTGTCAGCACAGAGCCTGACACGGGGCTCGAACCCACGACCCGTGAGATCATGACTTGAGCTGAAGTCGGGCACTCAAGGGACTGAGCCACCCAGGTGCCCTGCCCCTAAAGTTTTTCTGTAAATATCACCTGGCTACAAATTAGGGTCACATAATTCATCTGAGACTGGGTCACCAGGTTGGTGACCAGCTGCAGCACTGGTGCCAGGAAAGCCCACACAGGTCCTCAGAAGTGCCTGCTTTTCTAGACTTGGGCTCAGCTGTACTGAAGGAAGGTCCTGTCACCCTTAGCCCAGGATTAGCATGGCCACATCCCCTGTCTTGAATTTTTCTGAGCAGGGGAGACCAATGGGCTAGAGAACATGAAGGGTGAGCCTGAGCAGGAAGCCCTGTGATGTGCTGAAGTTCCAAGCCTTCAGGACCCTCTTTGGGCCTTTGCTTTGCTCCTGTCATTGTCATCTAGTGTCTTTAGCACTGACCTTCCTTCTCACTTGAAAAACTTGCTTTCAGGATAGGAGAAAGCATCAGCTATTTATATGCAGTGAATTTTTTCAACTTGCTGTGTCTGTGTTGTCCAATTTTCAAGTCATTAGCTTTAATTGTGGTGCCAAAGATGTTATTCCTTTCCTCCAGAGGCCTGGAGGGGCCAGGAGCTGACCAGGGCCCCTGGAGCCTCCCTACCACTGGGTGGCCAGTTAATCTGCTAATTGCCAGGGGTTGCTAGTCTGGAACCAGTGCGGGTAGAGGCTCTAAGGGTAAGTCCATAAATGCTCTTCATTTTCCTGCTTAAATCTGATTCCATTGAAGAATAGACACGGGAGAGATGGAATAAATATCTGATTTATTACTGTTAAAAGCCTGTTGGAGAACATGGCTTATTTGGGAGACAAAATGGGCTTGCTACCCCTCTACCCTTGAATCACAAGAATCCAGAGGTCTCAGGCACAGGTGTAAAACCCAGCCCTCCTCACCACAGGGGCAGTCTGGAACACCAAGTCCTATCAATGGGCTGGCTTCCCAAAGGGAGAAAGGACAGAGTCACATGCACATAGTTCTTTCTTACAAGCCCACCCATCAAGAAAGTCATGTCCCAAGTAAAAAGCCCACCCATCAAGAAAGTCCTCTGCCCCAGGTAAAGAGAGGCTAGTAGTACTGTTAATAGAAGTTGTTTCTTTAGGAAAACATGAGGAGAAGGGAATGGGTATCACTCCCCAGCAGAGATGAACTCAAAATTCTCCCTCAGCAAGACTGGGTGGGGCCTGGGGAAAGCCGTGTGTGTGTGTATGTCCCTTTACTAACCACCACCTACATCCACCCACCTCCCCTGTTGTCTGCTCCCCATCCTCCACTCTCTTTTAGCCACAGCATTCCAGCCCTTCCTTTTTTGGAGGCATTCCAGCCTTTTTGTCTGCTTCCTAGTATGAGGCATAAAATGCCAATTTCCTTTATTCCCCCTTAAAAAAAAACATTTTTAACTGTTTATTTATTTATTTTTTGAGAGAGAGAGTGTGTGAGCGCATGCACACACGTGCTCAAGCGGGGAGGAGCATAGAGAGAAGACAGAGAGGGAGACATAGACTCTGAAGCAGGTTCCAGGCTCTGAGCTGTCAGCACAGAGCCTGATGTGGGGCTTGAACCCATGAACTATGAGATCATGACCTGAGCCAAAGTCAGTTAATACTGAGCCACTGAAGCACCTCCCTTTATTCTCTTTTTATGTGGAAAAGGACACGCCTATTTTTAACCAGGTACAAGGCTACATTTTCCAACTTTCTTTGACACTAGGTGTGGCCATGTGATTAAGTTTTGGCCAGTGAGGTATAAGCAGATGTGGCACACCTTGGAGGTATTGTGAGTTCAGTTCCAAACCACTGAAACAAAGTGAATATCACAATAAAGCAAGTCAAGTAAATTTTTTGGTTTCCAGTGCATTTAAAGTTAGGTTTATACTATACTGTAGTCTACTAAGTGTGCAGTAGCACTATGTGTAAAGAAAAACCCCTGATATACCATAATTTAAAAAATACTTTATTGCTAAAAATGCTCACTACCATCTGAGCTTTCAGCAAGTCATAATCACTTATCACAGATCACCATAACAATATAATAATATGAAAAATTTTGAAACATTGCAAGAATTACCAAAATGTGATGCAGAGACATGATGTGAGCAAACGCTGTTGTAAAAATGGCACTGATAGACTTGCTCAAAGCAGGGTGGCCACAAACCTTCAATCTGCAGAAAATGCATTATCTGGGGGCACCTGGGTGGCTCAGGTGGTTGTGTCTGACTCTTGATATTGGCTCAGGTCGTGATCTTGCAGTCGTGGGATCAAGTGTTGCGTCAGGCTCTGTGCTGTCAGCACAGAGCTTGGGATCCTCTCTCTCCCTCTCTCTCTCTCTCTGCCCCTTCCTCGTTTATGCTCTTTCTCCCTCAAAATAAATAAACAAACATTTTATAAAATGTATTATCTGTGAAGTGCAGTAGAATGAGGTGTACCTATGTAAGACTTCTGGAAATTGTACCTGTAGGGAGATGGCATACCCTTTTTTGTCTCTTTTTTCCTGATGCCTGGAATATGAACATAATATCTGGGTTTGAGCAGTTGTCTTGGACCATGAAGTGGAAGCTGTGCAGTGAAGACAGTAAAGGAGCAAAACAGGAGCCTGGGTAGCTAATCAGCTGATGGAGTCACAATACCAAGCCTCACTGTTCTTTCCCAACTTAGTTTCTATGAAAGAAACAAATTTCTACCTTATTTAAGCCCTACTCTTTGGAGGTTTCTGTTACTTATAGCCAATCCTAGTCCTAACTAACACAAAGTATGTGCGTAGATATGAGCAGGCTTATGCACTCAGGTGCACATACAAATATATGTGAACAAGTTTATAGGGACAGCAGGAGTATGGATATTCATTCATTTGCCTACTAATTTAATTGAGCACCCATCAAGTGCAAGTTACCACAATATGACCTATGAGGATGACAAAGGTGAATCAGAGAGGCACCTTGCTCTCAAGGATTTTTCTTAATCGTTTCTGGCTTACGAACTCCTAGAGAATCTAAGGAAGACTTACCAATATTTAAACACACACACACATACACAAATACCCAGAGAGTATTAATTACAATAGCCATATTGGAACCTCCCAGATATACATGTTCTGTCACCTTTCCTGAAACAAACCAGGCTACTTCTGATTCCTGCCAGGGATGGCTCAAGTTTCATGGAGCTCAGTGCACAGGTGGGGAAGATAGAAAGCAAAGCAGATCCAGATACAGAACACAGTGACCCAGGTTGCAAAACCTCTGGAGATGGAATAGCAGTGATTATGATATAATTGTGATCATCAAGCATATTAGTTACCTCTTGCTGTGCAATAAATTACCCCCAAACTTACTGGCTTAAACAACAAACACTTATTATTTCCTAATTTTTGAGGGTTAGAAATTCAAGAGTGACTTGGCTGGGTAGTTTTGTCTTACAGTTGTTCATGAGGTTTTGGCCAAGATGTCCATGAGGGTTAGAGGACCTGCCTGAAAGATGGCTTTCTTCACATGACTATTGGTGGGGGGGCTTCAGGTTTTTACCCTGTGGGCCTTTCCAGAGAGTTGGCTTGAGCGTCTTTAAGTGCATTTGAGTGTCTTTAAGTGTATTTGACTTCCTTAGAATGAATGAGCCAAACAAGAACAAGGTAGAAAAGCCACAGTATCTTTTAGGACCTAGCCTTGGCAATCACAGTGTTACTTCTACTTCATTTTTAAAATTTATTTATTTATTAATTACTTACATTTATGCATGCTTCATTTTATTTATTAAATATGCATTAAGTCCGGGGCACCTGGGTGGCTCAGTCAGCTAAGTGTCCGACTTCAGCTCAGGTCATGATCTCACACTCCGTGAGTTTGAGCCCCGAGTAGGGCTCTGTGCTGTCAGTCCAGAGTCTGGAGCCTGCTTCGGATTCTGTGTCTCCCTCTCTCTTCTCCTCCCCCACTCATGCTCTGTCTTTATCAAAAAATGAATAAACATTTAAAAAAATTTTAAAAAATATGCATTAAGTCCAGCCCATACTCAATAGGAGGGGAATAAACACCTTTTTAGAAGAGGATTGTCAAATAAATTGTGGACATATTTTAAAATCATTACACCAAGAAATCTTGTACCTGCTAAAGCAGTTTCTAGGTAGTTTGATAGCAGGAAGAGATTAGGAACATTTCAATCTTGGAAAGCCACATACCCTGGCAGAGTTTATGAGTTGGGCTATGATAGGTTTAGTTAATGTGAATCAGTCTGCCAGATCTTGCTCGGTTGCATCTGAACTGACAAAATTAAGATCTTGGCCTTCGAAGTTGAAGATCTGAGGATATTGCTAACTAATCTCTGAGTTAGCACAGTCTCTGTCCATCCCTGACGCTCCCCTTGTTTCCTTTTACCTAATGCTAAATATATTGTGGACTCAGCCATTCTTGGTGTAACTATATCCAGGGGACAGATCAAAGGTCTTAAAGGGGGCATCTTACACATTTCAAATGGTACAAACAGCCGTGCTCAAAAGCAAAGGTGTTCTCTTAGTTATCTGACCCTCTTTTGGGACAGTTATTTTCTCCCTTGTATTCTAGTCCTGATTCAACCTCCCTACAAAGTGTAAGTTTGCAGGATTATTTATGCATATAGTCTCCCCAGGAATTAGCACACAGTCGGGCAGGAGGGAGGACCATAGCAAATATTTACTGAAAGACTACAAGAATGAATAATTGGTATCCTACAAGAATTCCTTGATTGGTGTTCAGGACACTTGAACATCAAAAGAAAACTTTGCCTCTCCCTCCCCCTTGCAAATAAGGATTGATTCCCTCCACAGTTTCTTTTCTCTCATAAAGTCGCCGAAGGTTGAGGGAGCTGGGACTTCAGTCTGAAACGCATGTTCCAGGAAGTCCGCAGGTACATAGGCCGTGCATACTGGCCTGTCATCCCAAGTGTCCGTCTACTAAGGGCCAGACTTTGCCTGCGCCTCTTCGCTCCAACAGAACCCCCACCACGGCCCGCCGGGCAAGAACTTTCTGCACCTGGTTGAGTACCGGCCCCTGTTCCTGCCGCTACCCCTGGCCTGCCCCGCCCCGCTCGTGCTCAACCCCGTGCCCAGCTTGACTCAGAACTCAGCCACACCCCTAGCCCCAACTGGCTCGCGCCTCACCGCGCTTCCAGACACGGACTCTAGACTACAACTCCCGAGATGTCTCGGGCACCGATCGGCCCGAGAGCTCCCTGGCCGCTGATTGGCTGCGCAGCGGGGACGTGGGCGGGGACGGCTGCGGGCCGTGGCGACTGTCTGCACGTGCGCGCGACGGGCGGCCGGATGGCTGTGTTCCGCAGCCTGGCGGCTGTCGGTGCGGTGCCGGGGCTCTGGTGGGGGGCGGCGCGCGCGGCGGCGGGGCTCAGGGGCCGCTGCCCCAGAAGAGGTTACGCCGCGGACTCCGCACAGGTGAGAAAGTCCAGGTTCCCACCGAGCAGGTCCTCAGGGCTGGGGATGGGGCCGGAGCCGCCGGGAGGGAGGGAGGGGCCGGGCCACTCCGGCATCCCCGGCCTCCTGGGAAATGGCTTTTACTAGGCCACTGACCTCGGTGCGCTTCGTTCTTTCCCAGAGCACGAGTGTCCCTGGCGCGTCCCGCCTCCCCCTCAGTCAGGGGATTTGCCGTGCCTTCGGCCTGAAAGAAAAGTTACTTCAGCTAGAGAATGAACAAAACAAACCCAAAACGCGCACCAGGATTGTTTCTTGGCCGTTCGCTGCTTTCATCTCCAAAGTTACTCCGCGATTTCTGTGTTTCTGTTTTCCTGGTCAGAGTGTGATTCTTGCATTTCCTCTGTGATTTTTCAGGATGAGAATCTTTCGGTTTTGATATTTCAGCTACATTTGAAAGAGATTTGGGGACTCGCGATAGACTCCCCTCTGGGATCCGCGCCTATATAAACGGACAGCTCAGAGATAAATGTGGGTTTTGTGCGACTTTTTTACTTTGGTTCCATTCGCTTGTGGGCCGTGCTTATAATGAGCCTCTGTTACATGCAGAATGTAGGGGAAGCTCTGAGGGGCTAGAGGAAGAGAACTGGTGCAGGGTCCCCAATTTGTCCCGGTGCTTAAGTGATAATTCCACAACTTTGGAGGTAGATATAACCCTGTAGTAAGGAAGCTGAAGCTTGGAGTCAAGTTTTTAAGTACTTTTCTTTGTAAGGTCAAACAGCTGGTGGACAACTGTGCCAGGACCTTAATAAGGCAGGTAGTCAGATCTGTCACCCTCACTTCCCCCTGGGCCATTTGTCTTTTTTTTTTTTTAAGAGGATTACTTCGTTTTCTAAAATCACAATTTCTGTGTGTAATGATGATAGTATTGTACATTTATGTAGTGCTTTCACGGTAACCCTTTGATAATTTTAAATACTTATTTTTAAAAACAGCACTTTGTGCCACACACTTCACAATTACTAATTTATACAATTTTTATGACAACTCTATGAGGTAAGTACTGTTATTCCATTTTACAGATGGAGGGACTGAAGCACAGAGAGGTTAAGCAACTTGCCCAAGGGTGTACAGCTGGTAAGTGGTAGAATCCGGAATCCAGGGCAGTATGGTGCCAGAGTCCTAGCTCCTAACAGCTATGTTATCACTGTTCTCATTTTTGCATATGGAGCAGCTAAGATTCAAAGAAGTTAAGTGACTTGACTAGTGCCACAGAGCTAAAAGTGGCCATGCTGGAAGCATGGAATGAGACTATTTTGGTAAAAGGACTTTTTGTCTTATAACGATTGTATTGACTCTAGCGTCTTTGCAGGTGATATTTCCAAGTGACTTTCTGATAGAGTAGAAAAAGGGAAGAAAGACATGTAGCGTCAGCATTTCAGAGTACTAGCTTTAGAATTGAATCCTGCCTGTACTGTTTACTAAATGACTTAAGGCAAATTACTTAGCTTCCTAAGCTTCAATTTCTCCATCTATGCATTGAGGATATTACTTACCATGCAGTGTTTTTGTAAGAATATCTGTAGGGTATTTTCTCTGATATATGTAGGGTACTTTGCACAATGACTGGCAGATAGTAAGTTCTCTTAAATGTGGAAGTGATTGGAGTAGACAGTAGACAGTTCTAATGCTGTTGTTGAAAACATACCAAACCAATTCCAGGTTAGAAGCAAAAATACAAAGGAACATCTTAGTAGCCCCTTCACTTCAAACTAATCTTAAAACCACACATTTTGGGGCACCTGGGTAGCTCAGTTGGTTAAGTGTCTTGACTTCGGCTTAGTTCATGATCTTGTGGCCGGTGAGTTTGAGTCCTGCATCGGACTCTGACAGCTCAGATTCAGGATTCCATGCCCCTCCCCTTTCTCTGTCTGTCTGTCTGTCTGTCTCTCTCTCAAAAATAAACATTAAAAATAAAACCTAAACCTAAACCATACATTTTATCAGTGCCACAGATAAGAACTTTAGGATTTGGCCTAATACCCAGGACTAGTTAAAAACAAAAAATAACAAAACAAGTGATAGCAGAAGAAAAATCAGAACACAGATACAGAAGAGAATGAAAAGAAAAATGAAAAAAAAAAAAAAAAAAAAGAAAGGAGGTCTCTTTCTATATAGATAACTTTGTTTAAAGAACTTAATAAACTTTATTTTTTAGGAAAGTTTTAGGTTTACAGAAAAATTGAACAGAAACTGTAGAGGAATCCTATATATATTCCCCCTTCCCCCAGTTTCCTGTGTTACTAATATCTGGGTGTTAATGTGGCACATTTGTTACAATTGTACCTTCACTTTCTTGTTACTGAGTGCTTGGTTTCTCTGTATACATTCATCTAAGGGTTGGAGGTGTATGATTACTCATTTATATAGTTAGAGATGAGGGAGCCTTAAAGACATTGCTAAATTGTCCTGAAAAAGGTTTTCGGTAGCAGGGTCTGTGGATTCTTATTTCTAAGAGAGCAACTTTTGTGGCTATTTAGGATATGGGCATTAAAACTATGTATGGTTAAATTTTGTAGCCATCAGCACAAATGAGACATTTTATTTTTTTTAACTATGTAAGTTTTCAAAAATCCAAAACCAATAATATGAACCCATATAACCATCTCCCAGATTTAGCAGTTAATGACAGTTTGCCACACTTGCTTTGCTTATGTTCCTCCCCTCTCTTTTTTTCCAGTGTTAAGCTTTTATTTTTTTATTTTTTGTTTTTTCCAGCTGTAAGATTTTAAAATGAATTGCTGATTTCTTATCACTTTACCCTCAGATTCTTCTGTGTGTACGTCTAAGAAAATGACATTTTAAACATAACTACAATGCTGTCATACCTAACAACATTAGTAATTCCTTAATATAACTTAATATCCTATCCTTTTATTTTAATGTTTATTTTTGAGAGAGAGAGAAAGGGAGAATCCCAAGCAGGCTCCGCGCTGTCAGTGCAGAACCCTCTGCAGGGCTTGATCCCATGACTTTGAGATCATGACCTGTGCCGAAATTGAGAGTTGGACACTTAACTGACTGAGCCACCCAGGCGCCCCCTAAACAATTTTTTTAATTTAAGTAATCTCTTTCCTCAATGTGGGGCTTGGAGTCATGACCTGAAGGTCAAGAGTCATATGCTCCACCAGCTGAGCTAGCCAGGCGTCCAAAGAATGATTTTTTTTTTTTAAAAAAGGACAATGTTCAGAGTGCCTGATTGGCTCAGTAGGAGGAGCATGTGACTCTTTATCTCAGGGTTGTGTGTTGGAGCCCCATGTTAGGTGTAGAGATTACTAAAAAAAAATAAATAAACTTAAAAAGGACAATGTTCAACTTTGTAAGTCCCAAGAAATACATATTGAGAGAGATACCATCATTTTTAAACTTTTAAATTAACAGGACCTTTGATAATTAACAAACTCTTTGATACATATGAAAATTATTATCGGCAAGCATAAAGTGCATTACCAGTGGCCGTGTAAGTTGACACATGTTTTTATTTTTTTACTTTAAGCTTTAAGTTTGTTTATTTATTTTGAGAGAGAGAGAGAAAGAGAGAATGAGCAAGGGAGGGGCAGAGAGAGGGGGACATAGAGGATCTGAAGCAAGGAGAGCCTGATGCGGGACTTGAACCCATGAACTGTGTGTGATATCATGACTTGAGCTGAAGGCCAATGCTGAACCGACTGAGCCACCCAGGTGCCCCATTTTTATTTTATTTTAGTATTTATTTATTTTTGAGAGAGAATGAGAGAGCGCATGTGAGTGAGCGCACAAGCAGGGGAGGGGCAGAGAGAGAGAAGGAGACAGAGAATCCAAAGCAGGCTCCAGACTCTAAGCTGTCAGTGCAGAGCCCAGTGTGGGGCTCAAACTCATGAACCGTGAGAGATCATGATCATGACCTGGGCTGAAGTTGGACGCTTAACCAACTGAGCCATCCAGGTGCCCTGATACATGTTTTTAGAAAACGTTTGTCAATAGGTTACACATCATTAAAATGTTTGTACTCTTTTTTTTTTAAAGATGATTTTATTTTATTTTTAAGTGTTTATTTTTTAGAGGGGGGAGGGGACAGAGATGGGGACAGAGGATCTGAAGCAAGCTCTGTACTGACAAGAAGCCTGATGTGGGGACTTGAACTCATGAACTGTGAGATTATGACCTGAGCCAAAGTCAGTCACTCAATTGACTGAGCCACCCAGGAGTCCCAAAATGTTTGCACTTTTGACTTTTTTTTAAGTGTATTTATTTATTTTGAGAGAGAGAACACAAGCAGGGGAGAGGCAGAGAGAGAGGATCCCAAGTAGGCTCCATGCCCCAGCGTGGGGCTTGATCCCACAGACTGCGAGATCATGACCTGAGCCGAAATCAAGAGTCAGACACTTAACTGACTGGGCCACCCAGGTGCCCCTGCACTCTTGACTATTACTCCTACTTTTATGAATCTAGCTTAAGGAAAAACTAGTAATCATGAAGAAGTTCTTTATAACATTATTCATAGTAGCAAAAATGTAGGAAAACGTAAGTATCCAAAATAGGGGGAAATATAATGTTAGTGGAGTATTCACTGAGAATTATGTAGCTAGAAATGATGTTTAGGAGATAGAACTATGTATATTGATATGGAAAGATAAATAAGAGATACCAAAAGTATTTAAAAAAAAAAAGGTCAGAAGGAAAAGAAAATAAAATATAATGCCATTGTGTGTTAGTTAACAGATAAGAAGTTATTACTATAGATTTATAAAAAGTTCCTGGAAACATACAAGATAGGAAACAACACTAAGTGGAAGAAGGAGACAAGAAACTTGAGAAGTTTTTTATATCATCTATAGCAATTGAATTGTTTTTTTTTTTTAACTCCGTGTGTGTTGTAATAAAATTGTAAAAGATGATTATGAAGGCTGTTGTAACAGATAAAAATATTTTAATGTCAAGCAAGAAGAACAGGATGTAAAATCGAACATATAAAGTGTAGTTGTAGCTATGTGATAAGCATAAGAATAGAAAAAGAAGAGTCTATGGTCATACCACCCTGAACACACCCAATCTCATCTGAAATCAGAAGCTAAGCAGGGTCACACCTGGTTAGTACTTGGATGGGAGAAAACAAAGAGATGAGATTGGTTATGTTAAAGTGCTGGAATGTTTTTGAATTTCTGTATTTTCCACTTAAAAATTCTTTTATATTAATTATGTAAAGATAGTTTTAACCAAATACTTATATCCTTAAAAATGCATGACAAGGGACTAATTCATTTTTATAGATGGATTTGCCTTATCAGAAATCCCATGTCCTCATTTTCTTTTTCTTTTTTTTTTTTTAATGTTTATTTTTGATAGAGACAGAGCATGAGCAGACAAGGGGCAGAGAGAGGGAGACACAGAATCTGAAGCAGCTCCAGGCTCTGAGCTGTCAGTACAGAGCCCGACGCAGGGCTCGAACTCACAAACCACAAGATTATGACCTGAGCTGAAGTCAGATGCTTAACCGATTGAGCCACCCAGGTGCCCTCCATGTCCTCATTTTCTATTCAAAGCTCTAGGTGACCTGGGGATAATGAGGCACACCATTTTGTAAGGGTCTTTTCCTTCTTCCCCTTTGCCTCTTGACTCACGCTGTGGTGATTCTCTTTCCACTGTGCAGAGCGCGCCCACTTTTGGGTTCCTGTTGGACATCGATGGAGTGCTGGTGCGGGGTCACAGAGTGATCCCTGCTGCTCTGGAAGCATTCCGTAGGCTGGTGAACTCTCATGGGCAGCTGCGGGTGCCCGTGGTCTTTGTCACGAATGCTGGGAACATCTTACAACAGAGCAAAGCCCAGGAGCTGTCAGCCCTGCTGGGGTTCAAGGTGAGGCAGGTGGAGACATGGAAGCCCAAAGACGTGGTTCTGGTGGCACCCCCCTTCCAACTCTAAGCTGCCTTTCCTGGGTTCGGGCAGTGTTGCATAGCCCTCGGGCATGGCCAGTTGGGTCAGTACTAGAAAATAACTTGAAGTTCAAGCTTAGACTCATGAGTAGAGCCTCATCAGCATGGGCATTTTTTTGTATATCATTATGCGTTGAGCACAAAAATCCTGCCCATGGATTAGATAGTTTCAGTCTGCTGTCTTTGTATCCATTTCTTTTCTAGGCACCAGGATTGTCTATTTTGGATTGTCAGCCCCTGGAAAGCAAGGGTCACATTTTCCTAAATCTCTGTATACCAGGTGGCACTCTTGTTTCTCATAAATAAGTTGTACACAACTGAATGAACACTGTCCCCCAAAAGCAGTCCCTTTTTGCCCATTTGGAGCTCCACTTGGTATATCAACATTGACACATCCTTCTTTGTTAAGGGTGGATTTAGTTTTTGGAAACAGCCATTTGGAACCAAAAGAATAAATAAAGTGGCTGATTGACTGGGTTCAACATTGCTTGGGGGTGAATGCAGAGCAAAAGAGTACAACTGGTTCCCTTCTGTGCCTTCCAGAGAGGGTTCCAAAAACATTGTGAATATTGGCTGCATTGTTGGAGTTTGTATTATATAAATGTTAAAAAGTTAAGTCTTTAAGTAGAACTGAAAACAGAAAGTCAGAGGCATATTTCTGTGACAATGACAAAGAACATGCACATAAACCCTGTGGTCTCCAGTTGGAGGAACTGAGAACAGGTTTGGTGAGTGGTCAGAACCCACAACTAATGGCATTTCCTGCTTGTTTGTTTTTTGTGGCAAGAGCCAAAGTAGGTTCTTTTCACACCTGTTTGGGTAGTGTCTAGAAGTGTCTGGGTGCCAGAAAAGGCTGCCCCCACTTTTTTTCTGCACAGATTTTTTTCCTTTCTAAGTGAAAGAAGCCACCTATCTCCCCATTATTTTCCCTCAACTGTTGTGTCACCTCTGCTGTCCTCTGTCTTTGGCTGTCTGTACAGGTGGAGCCAGACCAAGTCATTCTCTCTCACAGCCCCATGAAGCTCTTCTCCCAATATCACAACAAGCGGATGCTGGTGTCTGGGCAGGGGCCCCTGGTGGAAAATGCCCGAGTGTATCCTTTTGGTGATTCTTGCTCTAGCTGAAGAGGAGAGGACAGGACTGGAGTTTTTCCTTCCACGGCTGAGGGGGGACCATAGTGAGGTGTTCTGACTGCATGGTGCCAGAGCTTATGGGATATGTGGTAGGCTCTGGAGGGAGGGAGGATGGCTCCCAGGTATGGCCGGTCCTGGTTCCTGATAGTTTCCAAAAGCCAGCCCACTGAATTGGAATCTACTGGGGAGCTTAAAATACAGGTTCTTGGGGGCACTTGGGTGGCTCACTTGGTTAAGTGCCTGATTTTGGCTCAGGTCATGATCTCACAGTTTATGGGTTCAAGCCCCGCATCAGGCTGTATGCTGACAGCTCAGAGCCTGGAGCCTACTTCTCAGATTCTGTGTCTCCCTTCCCTTTCTCTCTCTGCCCCTCCCCTGCTCATGCTTTCTTTCTCTCAAAAATAAATAAACTTAAAAAAAATATATATAGATTCTTGGTTTACTAGGTCTGAGATTAAAAATCAGCAATCTGTATGTTAAAAGAGAAAACTAATTAGGTTTGGGAACAACTGCTCTAGCATTGTTCTTTGGGGTGCTCAATCAACTTATCAACTAATATCTACAGTGAACCTTTTGGGTGTGTGTACACTCAAGAGGCAGAAGACTTGGTCCCTGTACTCAAGCAGCTTATTCATTTGCTCATTTTGTGAACCTGTGTTGAGCACTTCCTCTGTACCAGCCCTGTGCTGTGTGCTCTGCAGGGGCAGGGAGACCAAGAGAAGCACATGGGGCTGTGTCTTCCTCAAAAGGTTCATGCTTGAGGAGGTAGGAGTAGCACACCCAGAAAGGATGCAGGAGTGTTTAAGATGATACATGATTGAAGACCAAGGAGTGCAGTACAGGTTCTGAGAGTCACAGGTGTTGGGAAGGGAGGATCTGGGAGTGGGAATGACTGGTGGCTTCATGGAGGGATGTGGCTGTGCCACGGGAGATGGTTATGGTTTTCCATGCGGGGAAGGAGGTAAGGATGCTGAAGAGAGCAGGGAAGACATGGATCCCCAAAGCAGGAGATGGGATTGGGACAGGGTGGGGAATGAGAAGAGGAAGAGTGGTGTCTCGGAAAGGAAACCTCAGAAGTAAGGGCAAGAGGCCAGCGAACTTATTTATGTGGGCAGGAGAGTCATTGCAGGTGTTGTTGCTGTTAGGGTGATCTAATGGAAGCATTTTTGAGAGATTCATTTTGAAAGTAATCTGAAACCATGCCCAGTTAAGATTTTAAGTGGGAATTGAGGACAAGAAAATGGAGGCAGGTCTTGGAGAGGAGAGGTTGGTTGGCACTGGCATTCCACTCTTCGTGGGCTCCCCAAACTGTCTGAATCTGGCTTCTCCTCAAGAGTTAGCTCACGTCTGACTTCTCTAGACTCTGTCCAGCTACCAGCCCACTGAGGAGTCTCCTCTTTTGAACTCAACACATGTGGCAGCACTGTTCACAGAGTGCTGGTTTAAATGGGCCCTGGGCATGTAGTGAGCTTGAGGCCAGAGATTCTTGTGTGCTTCTGTGCCCTGGTAGTGCCCAGCATAGGACCTGGCACCGGAGTGTGCCCAGTGACCACCGATGCATTCAGTGATGGTGTGCATACATGCTCTGCCTGTGCAGTCATGGCTTGTCCTCCAGGATTGCCATGGGCCTTGCGGGGCTGTGTCTGGGCTCTCACTGGTTTACTCCTGTCTGGGGATTGGGTGGACTAGTTTGGTTGGGACTGTGTTGGTTCCCCTCACCTTAGAGGCATCTCCCAGAAGTGTCCAGCTTTGCTTTCCTAATCTTGCTGTAGACTGGGCTTTGAGAATGTGGTTACTGTGGATGAGCTGCGAATGGCCTTTCCTGTGCTTGACATGGTGGATCTCCAGCGGCGGCCAAAGACCACGGTAATAATGAGCATGCTCCTGGGTGTCTCGTGTTTAGTTTTGTCCTGTTATTCCCCACATGGGTTCTTCTTACCAGCCTTGCAACCCCTCCCACTAAGAACTTCATCTTACCCATCTTGGAGAGGCATATCTGGCCAAGGATTTTGTTCCCCAGATACACAAGGATGGCCCAGAAGAGCAACTGGCTCCTAAGGGCTTTCCTTTCTGCATCGTTTGTAATTAGCTGAGAATCCCTTTCAAAGCCTTAGCATTTCCAGTGAGGAGTTTTATATTTTACCAACTGGCTTTTTGAGTGTTGCTTGGGAGAATCATTAACCTTTGTGAAATTAATCATTGCTGCTACTTTATACTGAAGCTTGCTATGGAAAGTTGTCCTTATGAGAAACAGCTTGCTTTTAAAAGTAACCAGCAATTCTGAGTATGTCCATATTCCTTTCGGGTTTGGCTCTTATTT
The DNA here is from genome assembly GCF_023721935.1 of Panthera uncia. Classification (NCBI taxonomy): domain Eukaryota; kingdom Metazoa; phylum Chordata; class Mammalia; order Carnivora; family Felidae; genus Panthera; species Panthera uncia. The sequence goes on from NC_064809.1 coordinate 34,155,497, forward strand.
GAACCACTGATTTGACTTATCTCTTCTGATCACTAGTTACGGAGCCTCTCGTTGATCTTTTAGAGTATGACTGCCCGCCCTTGATGGCCTTTGGCCCCCCTTCCTCATGTGAACTCTATGTCATATGGCCTACAGTTTAAGTCAAACCACTGTCAAAATATGGAAAAATGTAGTTATAAACAAATAAGCTTAACTTTTGTTTATGTAGCCTTAGTCCTTTCTCTGGAGCTTTCTGATTGAATAGAGCACTTCATTGCCTTTGAAAGCTTTCTTCTAGGACCATGCAAATTATGTGGAGAACTAGAATGTCAGAGTTGGAACAGATCTTAGAGCAGCTCAGAGACTGAGCCCCGTGCAGAGGAAGGGACCTGCCCCAGGTCACATAGCTGGTTAATAGTAGTGCCAGGACTAATAGTCTAGAAAAGGAACGGACTCCAGGAGATTGGTAAACTGAAGACTCCTGCCTCCTCATCTCATGTTGAGAGAAATGGTCCATCATGCCCTGATGGCCTCCCTTTTCTCCATAGGCTTACTTCATCTGAGCTACCTGATTCTAGACTCTTGCTTGGCTTATAACTTACCTCCTGTTCTGGAGAAGGACAGCTGACTAGCCCTTCCTCCTGGGAGACTTTCATATGTGGGTTCCCTCAGACTGTTCTGTGGTAGCCCTGCTCTTTCTCTCTTTACTTTTCTTTGTAAATTTTTTTCCTCAGTCCTATCTGGCTTCTCCTTGGCTTGGACTAGGCCTGGGGGTGGTCTTTGATCTGTCTGAAGTGTGTCTTTCCTCCTGCTACCCCTTGAAACTGGTTGTGTGGCTGTCTGGTAGTGGACTGCGACTGTGGCATTAATGGGCCTATTCTTTGTCTCTTGGCAGCCCCTTCTAAGGAACGACTTCCCTGCCATTGAAGGTAATGAGGTCCTCTGCTGGGATGGATAGGTGTGGCTCTGGGTGCTTCTCCTTTTGGCCCTCCAGGCTGTCCTAGTGCTGCTCTGTGCCTACAGACTGGTAGGGTTGCTAGGGGCGTTGGATGTCAGGTCGTCTGGGTTCTAGTCTCAGATCTGCCACTTACTACCTCTGAGACATTTGTTTTTAATCTTTCCTTCCCCATGTCACTTGCCTTAGTATTCCAGAAAAATTGTAAGTGTAGAAAATCTTAGCATGGAAAGGCCCCCAGAGGTTATCTAAACCAGTGTTTCACAGCTCCATTAAACCCAGTTCTCCCTTGTATAACAAAAATACCATAATGTCCTCTTTACTACTCTGCAGTGAAGTTCACTGATACTGTATATTAATTGAATACATACTGAATAATACTGTATATTAAAAATTAACTAGTTCAACATAAGCCCTATTTATGTATGTATGTATGTATGTATGTATGTATGTGTTTTGAGAGAGAGTGCGTGAGTCGAGGAGGGTCAGAGAGAGGGAGAGAGAGAGAATCCCAAGCAGGCTCTGCACCATCAGTGCAGAGCCCAGTGCGTGGCTTGAGACCACGAACCATGAGATCATGATCTGAACCAAAGTCAGACACTTAACTGACTGAACTACCCAGCTGCCCCTAAAGCCCTAATTGTAAGAGGGAGAGATAAAAATTTTTTAGTAAGGTAATATGTACTTCAACATGTAAATGATTATTCAAGAAGACATAATAAAGTAGTGAAATAATAATACAAAACATGGAATCACCATGAATGTTACAGCTACAAATGCAGCCTGATATAAGTGTAATAGGTGTGATATAGGTGTGTTTTATTTGTGACTCAGAAATTAGGGGCAGCATTGTCATTGGTGAAGTGATTTTCCAAAATAGGGAACAACTATTGGTAAAGTTTTGAAAAGATAAAGTGCAGTCTTTTCTTGACTTACATGATAGTTGCATTTTTGGAAAATGAGTGTGTATGAAAACTCTACCAAAAAATACTTTATGTTTACATGTAGAATTAAATTAGGGCTTAAGCTCAATTAATTATAAATAGGTTTTTCACCTTTGTGAATGTCAGATGGAACACTCAAATGTTAATAGGGGCCAGTTTTTGATTGTTTAGTAGGAGTGTCCTGAGCATCTAGCATTCTTGGCCCCCTCCCATGATCCCTTGCCATGATCATTACAATTAAAATACATCCTCCAGGGGTGCCTGGGTGACCTAGTCAGTTAAGAAACCAACTTCTGCTCAGGTCATGATCTCACAGTTCATGGGTTTGAGCCCTGTGTTGGGCTCTGTGCTGACAGCTCAGAGCCTGGAGCCTGCTTCGGGTTCTGCATCTCCCTCTCTCTCTGCTCTTCCCCCACTCGCTCTCTCTCTCTCTCTCTCTCTCAAAAATAATAAATAAACATAAAAAATAAAATACACCCTCCAGTTTCTAGAACACCTCCCTAGGGGGCAGTACTTCCCCCTTGAGACCACCGGTTTTGTTCAGTCGCTGGCCTTGTAGCTTATATTGGCAGCTACCATTTGCTAAGTGCTGTGTGTCCAGCATGGGTTAAGTGTTTTATTACATCATTTTTATCCTAAACGATAGTAGGTATTGTTATTACATACTTGGGAAGGCCGAGGCTTAGAGAATGTAAATAACTTGCCCACATTCACAAAGGAAAATTAACAGGGACTTGGAATGCAGGTCTGTGTCACTCTGGATCCCCCTGTCCTAGCTGTTAGGTTTACAGGCCTCTGGGGCTCAGAGAGAAGGGGCTGAGGGAGATGAGCCCTTTGCCAGGTACTTGTGAGTGAGGCGGTCAGGAGAGCATTAGTCAATCGGAGGAAGCAGGCTTGAGACTTGGCTGCTGGTTTTCTTTGTTTTCAACTCTTCTGTGAAGTACTGGCGAATACAAGTGAAAAGTGGGAGCCCTTAGGAAGTGCCTTCCTGGGTCCTGGGCTTTGTTCACCTTGGGTGAATGGGTGAGTGGCTCTTTGAAGGCTGGTTCTGGGAACTGTGCCCTTGCAGGGGTGTATACTGTGGAGGAAGAGCTTGTGGTTGGGTGGTGCCAGCTGGCATCAGCTGGCCTTCTAAGGGCCTTCCTCCTGCCAGCCACAGAGGGCAGGCAGAGTGCCCTGCAACCCTCACCTCCATTCCTTTACTCTTTAAAGGGGTACTCCTCCTTGGGGAGCCAATCCGCTGGGAGACCAGCCTGCAGCTGATCATGGATGTCCTTCTCAGCAATGGGAACCCTGGGACTGGTCTGGCAACAGCCCCCTATCCCCATCTTCCTGTCCTGGCCAGCAACATGGATCTCCTTTGGATGGCTGAAGCTAGGATGCCCAGGTGAGGACACAGAGTCTCTGGGTTTGACTGTGGTGGCCACTGCCATCTGTTGCCTGGGTGGTCCTGCTGACAGTTTCCTACCATCTGGGCGGTCAGTACTCTGGGTGGTCAGACCCCTGCCTGAGCAGAACCCATATTTGTCACAGAAACTTAATCTTCTGGGAGGATTTTCAATGGGTCACTTCTAATTATTAAACGAAAAGTATAGCTTACAGAACATTGAAGATATGTTGAGATGATCTTTAACGCATGATCTTTGCCCTCCAGAATCTTAACAGAACATGTTATTTTTTTTTAAGATTTTTATTTTTTTTAAGTTTATATATTTTATTTTCAGAGGGAGAGAGAGAGAGGGAGAGAGAATCCCTAGCAGGCTCTGCATTGTGAGCCCAGAGCCTGATGTGGGGCTTGAACTCACGAACTGTGAAATCATGACCTGAGCCAAAATCAAGTCGGATACTTAACTGACTGAGCAACCCAAGTACCCCTTTTTTAAGATTTTTTATTTTTTAAAGTAATCGCTATCCCTAATGTGAGGCTTGAGCTCATGACCCCTAGACCAAGAGTTGTGCACTCCACCGACTGAGCCAGCTGGGCTCCCCCAGAACATGCTGTGTTTGCCTGTGGAGCCCAAATGATGGATGACTTCTGAGGCCAGCAGTACAGCTGCTCCTTGCATTGTCCCTGTAGCACGAGTTCTTTGTTGTTTCTTTCTGCCCTTAAGATGTAGGGGCAGGGTATGCAATAATTATTCTGATGATTGTGTAGGCCAGAGAGCTTGAGACCCAGTGGGTAAGTGACTTTCTCAAAGGCACATTGATATTGAGCAGGCCCATGTTCTCTGCTCAGCTGTTTAAACCTCATCTGGCGTGTCCTTTTTGGAGGCTAAGAACAGTCTAGGCAGCGCTTTTCCTAGCCCTTGAGGGCCTTCCTGGAAGGGCAGCTATGGCTATTGTGTACTGTATGGCTGCTCTTAATCTGCAGGCCCAAAGTCTAGAGTTTTCTTTCTCTGCTACTTACTGATTCCCAGTGCACTCTGTGAGTGATCCATCAACAGAGGGCAGCAGGCCCAACACTTGATGCGACTGAAGTCATGTCACTCATTAACTCCAAAGAGATGAGTGTTACAAGTGTTCCCTTGTTACTTTAAAAGATATATTTCTGCAAGGGCACTTGTGTGGCTCAGTCGGTTAAGCATCCAACTCTTGATTTTGTCTCAGTTCATGATCTCACAGTATGAGATCGAGCCCTGCATCGGGGCTCTGAGCTGAGCATGGAGCCTGCTTAGGATTCTCTCTCTGTCTCTCTCTGTCTGCCCCCACTTGTGCTTTCTCTTTCTCTCTCAAAATAAATAAATATTTTATAAAATGTATATTTCTGCATGCTGAGGTTAGATATTTTTTCTGAAGTATTCTTCCTATAGTTAGTGTGTGCTGACACTAGGTGAGAGGGGTTTGGTTATGTAGGTTGGAACTGAATAGCCAGGGGCAAATTTCAGTTTATAAACTAAATTTGAGATTGATTTTCTTTCTTTTTTTTTGTTAAGTGTTTTTATTTATTTACTGAAAGAGAGCGTGTGCAAGGGAGGGGCAGAGAGGGAGGGAGAGAGAGAATCCCAAGCAGATTCTGCACTGTCAGTACAGAGCCCGACGCAGGGCTTGAACTTGTAAACTGTGAGATAATGACCTGAGCTGAAACCAAGAGTCGTACACTTAACCGACTAAGCCACCCAGGCACCCCGAGATTAATTTTCATTCAGTAATTTAAAAATTGAAAATAAAATTTGTCACATAAATAAGTGACACTGAAATACAAGTTTATTTGTTTTTTAATTATTATTTTTAAATTTTCTTTTTTTTTTTTTTAATATATAATTTATTGTCAAGTTAGCTAACATACAGAGTGTACAGTGTGCTCTTGGCTTTGGGGGTAGATTCCCGTGGTTCATTGCTTACAAACAACACCCAGTGCTCATTCCAACAAGTACCTTCCTCAATGCCCATCACCCATTTTCCCAGCCCCCATCAACGCTCAGTTTGTTCTCTGTATTTAAGAGTCTCTTATGGTTTGCCTCCCTCTATAACTTTTTTTTCCCTTTCCCTTCCCCCATGGTGTTCTGTTAACTTTCTCAAGTTCCACATATGAGTGAAAATATATGATATCTGTCTTTCTCTGACTGACTTCTTTCACTTAGCATAATACCCTCTAGTTCCATCCACGTGGTTGCAAATGGCAAAATTTCATTCTTTCTCATTGCCAAGTAGTATTCCATTGTATGGATATACCACATCTTCTTTATTCATTCGCCGATGGACTTTTGGGCTGTTTCCATACTTTGGGTATTGTTGAAAGTGTTGTTGTAAACATTGGGGTAACATGTACCCCTATGCACCAGCACTCCTGTATCCTTTGGATAAATTCCTAGTAGTGCTATTGTTAGGTCATAGGGAATTCTATTTTTAATTTTTTGAGGAACCTTCACACTTTTCCCTAGTGGCTGCACCAGTTTGCATTCCCATCAACAGTGCAAGAGGGTTCTTGTTTCTCCACATCCTTGCCAGCATCTGTTGTTTCCTGAGTTGTTATTTTAGTCACTCTGACTGGTGTGAGGTGGTATCTCAATGTGGTTTTGATTTGTGAAATACAACTTTAATATGTTGGACAGCATCTGTTAAGATTTGGTTTAGCAGCCAGGGATGAAAACCCGAAACAAAAGTGTCTTAAACAAGATAGAAGTTTCTTTCTTTCTCATGTTAAAGAAGTATGCGGTAAGCAGTCCAGGGCTTGTGTGGAAGTCCCACCTATCTGGGACAGGTTCCCTCTGTCTTCCTGCTGTGCAATCCTTGGCTCCTAACAGCATAATCCAAAATGACTGCCTGAACTCCAGCCGCCATATCAGCATTCAGGCAGCAGGAAGAGTGGGGAAGGATGGAACAATTTTATACTCCCCAATTTTACACTTGCTAATAGTTTAGCCCAGCACTTCTGATTTCATTGACTCTTTGCCTGTAGCTTATTCACATGGCTGCTCACCTCGCTGCAGTGGAGGCAAGGGAGTACTTTTTACATCGGGTCACAATATGGTAAGCTGCAAATTGACACTGAGAAAGAAGGGGAGAATGGCAACCAGTAGTTTCCACAAATTTAAAGCTGAATTTAAACTTCAGTTTGTGGAGTCTTGACTGCTTGGGTTGTAATCCTAGCTCTGCCATGTTGGGCAAGTTACTTAATCTTTATGCCTCAGTCTTCTCACTGTAAATGAGGGGAATGACTGCTCTCTCATGGGGTTATTCTGAGAGGTAAGTGTGGTATGCCATCTCTAGTGCTCAACAAATGTTAGTAGGTAACAGCAGGTCATAAAAATAGGTAATGTCATTCTTACTAGAAATAAGTTCACTTACCTGTCACCAACAGGGTGCTGGAGTGAAAGGTATAGGGTCCTGCTTAGGGCCTGTGAGGGGAGGCCTGAACTGCTGAGCTCTCTTCTCTGACAGGTTTGGCCATGGCACCTTTTTGCTGTGCCTGGAAACCATTTACCGAAAAATGACGGGCAAAGAGCTGCGATACGAAGGCCTGATGGGCAAACCCAGCGTCCTCACTTACCAGTATGCAGAGGACCTGATCAGGCAGCAGGCGGAGAGGCGGGGCTGGGTGGCCCCCATTCGGAAACTCTATGCTATTGGGTAAGTGCTGCTCCAGCTTCTCATCCCTTTCAAGGCTCCCCCTGCTCTTCCTCCATACCTGCTCACTCCCTTGTTTCCTTGTATCAAATGCACGCCAGTTCCACAGCTGTCCTTTGCTCTCTTTACTTTGTAACACTGAACTGGGTTTTTTTTTCTCTTTCCTTTTCTGGTATGGCTACCCCTGCCAGTGATAATCCTATGTCTGATGTCTACGGTGCCAACCTGTTCCACAAGTACCTGCAGATGGTGAAGCATGATGGGGCAGAGAAGCAGGGGGCTGGTGGCTTGTGGAGGCAACGACCCTCAGCAACGCAGAGCTGCGCCTCTATCCTGGTGTGCACTGGTGTGTACAATCCCAAGGGTCCAGAGCCTACCCAGCCTGTCCAGGGTGCAGAGGAGGCTCCATTCCATGGGCACCGGGACTTCAGCTTCAGCCCGGGGCTCATGGAGGCATCCCACATCGTGAATGATGTGAACGAGGCGGTGCAGCTGGTTTTCCACAAGGAGGGTTGGATTTTATAGTGAGGGCTGTGCATTGGAAGCAAGGGGGCAGGAGGGGCCCTGGAACATTATGGGAGTCCTGTTGACTAGCTTCTGGCCCAGATCGCTGGGCATCAAGTCAGGGCCGCTTCCTGTGACACTTTCTGCTGCCCCACGGGGTGTTATTAACTGGTCACTTAGAAGAAGACACTGTTTTTCTTCTCCTGCTGGGCAATAGCCACAGAATTGTATCTGGGTAGCATTTTGGGTAGAACAGTCAGGATTTTCTGGGCTCAGTTCCTGTCTCATTCTCCTGGCAGTCTGACCTCAGGCTAGTTCCTTTACCTCTGTGCCTCAGTTTCATCTCTCATTTCAGTAGGGACTTCTGAAAAAAGGGGAAGTGGTAGGAAATAATGTGGAAATTTCTACAGAGCCTTGCCTGCATTGAAGGCACTACTGCGTCACTGCATGCCAGCAAGGTATGTCGCTAACACTAAGATACTGCTTTTTATTGTATTTTAGCTTATTGCCCAGAGACTTTTGGGCTTATTTTTTTTAATTGAAATAATCATAATAAAAATTCATTATGCTGTCTATTGTGAAGTGCTTCTTGGAAGGTACTAGAAAGTCCGGTGGGGGAAGAGTAGTGGGTGAGCAATGTGGGTGATCTTGAAGCAAAGAGATTGGTGCCATTTTGCTCCCATAAGGTGCTGATGTCTTTGCTTTCCTACCTCTGTTCTCCCTCCCACCACCAACCCACCCCCGACCTGCAAAGCCTGAGTCTGTCTAGGAATTAGTTATGCCCAGGCTTTGGTATGTACTTGGCAACTTCTCTGATACGGAAAAAAAAGATCTTGCTTATGGTTTGTTCAGAAAGAACAAATCACACAGAATCCTGTGTGATTCTGGAAAGAATGTGTTTCTTATATTCCTTCCTCTACAAGCAATCCAATTTACTTTCCATGGTCTGTGTTGCCAAATCCCTTGGTCATTTCTTGCCCTTGTGTTACTCCAGCAGTCATTTGCATGTGACACAAAGCTGATGACTCCCTCCCCTCTTCTCAAAATACTCTTTACTTCTCTGTATCTCACTGACTTCCTGACCCTTTTGTTTGGATGCCTGGTAGTCATTCAGAGGGAAAGAAACATAGGAGATTGAGAAGGAGTGGCCAGTGAAATAGAGTCACAAGAGTCTAGGAAGCTGAGTGAACATGTTTCACAAAGGAGGAAGTGATGAGCTGTGCTCCCTCTAGAAGTATCAGAGCTTGGCTGTGTCCAAAGCTGAGTGCAGTCTGACCTTACTCCTAGCACCCTGAGCAGCCTGGGTCCTACTCTGGGTCCTGCTGCAGCCCCTGCCCTGTAGACACAGCACTGAAGATAGTAGGCTGAAGGCTTAGACACCCTTGTCTTCTCTCTCATCTCCTACGGCCAGTCCATCAGCACATCCTGCAACTTTGCCTTCAGAATGTACCCAGAGTGTGAGCATTTTCCAGCCTTCAGTGCCTCCCTGCTCCAGACTGTTGGCTCCTCTGGCGTGCGTTGTTGCGGCACACTCGTCTGGCCTCCCTGCCTCATCTCCTCCTCCCTCCCCACTGCTTTCCACTCAGTAGCCCAGAAGCAAAATCCTAAGTTTGACCTCTTCTAGGATCAAAACCCTCCATGACTTTTCATCTCAGAGGAAAAGCCCACATTCTTTACTGCAGCACAAATGCCTCTACATGCTGTTCTTTCCCCTTCATGTCGTACGAGCCCTGCTGGCTCCCTTGCCAATCCATCATACCCATTCCTGCCCCCAGGGCTTCTGCACTCATGGTTCCCTCTGCCCTACTTCCACTGTCCACATGGCTCATTCTATCTCTTTCCCCCCTCATCACTTGTTCAGTGTCTGGTGGATATGTCCTCCCAAGAAGACTCCCTCAACTTCCTATAACAAATAGCATTCATAATTCCTTAATTTTTTCCATAGTCCTTATTACTCGTGACCTATGTCTACTTCCTTTTTTTTTTTAAGTTTATTGATTTATTTTGAGAGAGACTGTGTATGCATGCACAAGCGGGGGAGGGGCAGAGAGAGAATCCCAATCAGGCTCCACACTGTCAACACAGAGCCAGTCACAGGGCTCAGACTCATGAACTGTGAGATCGTGAGCTGAGCTAAAGTCGGACACTCAACCAACTGAGCCACCCAGGTGCCCCCAAACATGATTTTCTTTTTTTCTTCTCCTTTGAGGATTATGGCAGAAGTGAAAAGACTAAGGGTCTTGGAGTCAGACAGACCTGGAATCAAATCCTAGCTGTCATTCACTAGCTATATGGCCATGGGCAATTTCCTTCATTTCTCCAAGTTTCCATTTTCTCATCTGTAAAATTGGCATTGGCAGTGTGTATGTCATAAATGAGCTATTTTAAGTGCAGTACTGTATCATTTAGGATTTTGTTCAGCTGCTTATTACAGAAATCTGACTACAGTGGCTTGAACAAATAGGTGGTTATTTTTTTAAGCGATAGGAAGTTCAGAGTAGGCATTTCAGGCTGGGGAAGAAGCTCAAGGGTGTCATCAAGGACTCAGGTGCTTGGCCTACTATCCTTAGCATGTATGTTTGTCCAATTGCAAGATGGCTCATCCACCTTCCAAGGAGGATGGAGAAAAAGGTGAAGACAAAGCAAGTGGAGCTGGATTCCTTTAAAAGAACTTTCCCAGAGGTTCTACTTTAGGACTTCAGTTCTGTCTGGTTGACTACAGGTGGATCACACAGATGCTGGTAGCTACAAGGAAGCAGAGACAGGGCACAGTGTTGCTCAAATGAAATCCGGGTCTGTCTGTTTGGAAGACTAGTAGAATGGATGTTGAGTAGGCAACTAGTAGTACAACTCCAGTGCCTGGGACCCACAAGCATTTAACTGAGTATTTCTTCAAGTGCCCTGAGCAAGTGGGTAAAGCTCTGGCCTCAGAAGTACCTTGTCTAGCAGTCATCTGATGACGGCATCTGGCTGCATCTGGCTGGCAGTCTTGCTAGATTCCATTTGTACATCGCTTAAGCTTTTCCAAAGCATTGTAAGTTCAACATTGTTCATCCTGTTTTGTTAGAGCCTTCTAAAGCCCCTAATGAAGAGAGAATTTTTACCCTATTTTTCTAAAGGAAGGCACCAAGGCACTATTTTACTTTGATTTCAGAAACATTTATTGATGATCGCGTAGGTGCCAAACACCATTCTAGGTGCCGTAGCAATGACCAGTCATTGGCAACAATACCTGCTCTCATGGAGCTTTACCTTTCACTGATGATGTGTCCAGTCAGTTAGCAAATGGAGAGGCTGGGTCTGCAGTTCAGTCTCCTGACTCTGAGCCCAGTATTCTTCCTGAGACACACACCAAAGACTCTTCCACCCTTAGCCAGCCTGCTGCCCTTCTCCAAGCATTGTTTTGTATCCTGGAGCAGTTGCTGTTGTGCATACAGCCCATGTGAGCTCTCCTTGGGCCAAATAGGTCAAGCTTACCAAATGGAATGACAGGTGAGTGCAGAAATGAGTTGGAAAATAAAGGCAAGTATGGCTATATGGGGAGGAATCATGCCAGAGTCAAGACTCCCTTGCTCCACATTGAAATGACAGAATGACAGCATCTCTGTGCCTGTCTACCTCTGGCTCTGTCCCTTTGGCTGCCTGTCATTCTGACTGTGTAGTCATTTCTCTCTCTTACTTGTTTGGGTTTCCTGAAGATCTCACAAGCCATTCCAGACTGGGTGCCAAAGCGCAAGTGTATGCAACGGTACTTATTCAAATCTGTGTCAGAGGACAGGGCCAGCCAGCCGCTCAGCTCCAGTGCCAATCTTGTCCCTTAGGAGCTTTGTCTAAACTACAGAACCAAAACTCACAACCAACCAACTGCTTCATTTGCTCAGTCCCAAACTGAATGAAAATACTACTTTTTTGTGTTTCGATGGAGCCAAGCGAATACAAAACAAAAAAGACTTTGTAAGTCAATTTGAACATCAAGTAAGCCACGCACTCTCCGTGCTGAGCCTGATGTGGCGTCCACGCCCACAAACTGTGAGATCATGACCTGAGCCGAATCAAGAGTTGGACACTCAACCGACTAAGCCACCCAGGCACCCCAAGTATTTTTAATAAAAGTATTAAGCCGGAACAAAACTATATCATGAGGGGTTCACACTGAACAGAGAATCACCTTGGGTCTCTTCAAGTCATTACCTTGGAGCCAGAACATAGAGGCACTTCCTTGGTGTTCCCCTTGGTGGCAGCAGCTCCTGGCCTCCTGAGGACACCTCTAGGCTGCCAGAGGCAGGTGCATCGAGCAAGTTGGTAATCAGAACTCCCAGCAGAGTTAGGGTTGCCATAGCAACTGGATGCTGCCTCGAGGGTGGAATTTTAAAATATCACAGCTATAATAGTGTTTATTTCCCCCAATCACTGTCACTTCCCCAGTGCTGCGTGGTTCTGCTGAGGCTGGGGCCATCTTGGGACGCCTGTTTCCCTGCCTGGGGCTTTTGGCAGCTTCGGGGGTTGGAGGTGGGAGGAGTGTCTCAGGGTGTGAACTGCTGGGAAGCTGACAGCTTCAGCTTTTGCTTCCAGGCTCCTCTAGCTCTTGGTTCCAAAAGCCTTCTGTCATTTTCTATATTTTGGGAGGTTTAGAAGAGGGGTCTAGCTTTATACTCTCTCCACTTCCTCCCACTGTGATTTGAGTGCTCTGACTTACACTCCTACCAGATCAGACTTAGCATTCCTGGGATTTCTCTTTGGAGAGGGGAGGGGCATATCCCCTCTTGTCTGCTTTTTTCTTTGGACTTTCTGACTTCCTCTTTCAGCTTCATTTATTTACTTACAAAATGACCATCAAGTACCCAAGGATAAGAAGTGAGAAACTGCCCTGGTCTTGAAGAAGCTCATTGTATTGACATTGGACTTGGGCCCTATCCAATTCCAAACATTTTTACAAACTTACACTAATTAAGACAGTGTTCTGTTGGCAGAGGGATACAAATCAATGGGACAAAACAGCATGCAGAAGCATGTGATAAGTATCTATCCATGGATGAGTTGATAAATGTATGTATACACACACAAGATGTACATCTATACATATACACAATGGAATATTCAGCTATAAAAAGGAGATCTGGTAGGGCGCCTAGGTGGCTCAGCTGAACGTCCGACTTCGGCTCAGGTCATGGTCTCACGGTTTGTGGGTTCGTGCCCTGCGTCAGGCTCTGTGCTGACAGCTCAGAGCCTGGAGCCTGCTTTGGATTCTGTGTCTCCTCCTCTCTCAGCCCCTCCCATGCTCATGCTCTGTTTCTGTCTCTCAATAATAAATAAAGACTAAAACATTTTTTTAAAAGGAAATTTGGTATTTACAGTAACATGAATGGGCCTCAAGGGCCTTATGCTAAGTGAAGATAAATACCATATTATCACACTTATGTGGAATCTAAACAACAACCAAAAAAACCCCCTTGTGCTCACAGATACAGAGAAGAGATTGGTGGTTGCCAGAGGTAAGGGGTGGGGGTGGACAAAATGGGTGAAGGGGACCAAAAGGTACAAGCTTCCAGTTATAAAATTAGTAAGTTGGGATGTAATGTACAAAATGGTGACTGTAGTTAATAATACTGTATTATGTATTTGAAAGTTGCTAAAAGTACTTAAAAGTTCTTGGGGCACCTAGGTGGCTCAGTTGGTTAAGCATCTGACCGTTGGTGTCAGCCCAGGTCATGATCTTGCAGTTTGTGAGTTTGAGCCCCACATTGGGCTCTGCACTGGTGGCATGGAGCCTGCTTGGGATTCTCTCTCTCCCTCTCTCTCTCTCTCTCTCTCTCTCTCTTTTTCTCTATCTCTGCACCACCCCCACTCACATGTGGGCTAAGTGGCTATTCTTGGCTTTTCCACTCCAAGTAGTGACTTAATCCAGACACCTTCCATTTTGTGATGCTGTCATCTTCAGTGCATGATTTCCAAGGTCTCTATGGAAGAGGGAGAGAGAGTGGATGACTGTGAGGGATTTATGGCAAGACCTGGGAGTGGTACACAATACTTGTGTCCACATCCATTGGCCAAGCACATGGTTCCAGTGCAACTACAAAGAGGATGGGAAACGTCTTCCTTTGTGCTGAGGAAAAGGAAATGAGATCAGTCAGCATCTACCCTGTCTTTGTTGCCATATTTCTTTTTAACAGGATGAAGAAATTCTGTTTTGCCAAATTTTTGTTTAAATTAATAAATGTTGGAAGTTGTTTCTCTATGTTTATTCAGTTGATTATAAATGCTTTTCTCCTTTAATCTGTTAATGTGGTAAATTACAGTAATAGAATTTTTTTTTCCTCTTTAACTCTTCCTTGCATTCTTGTAATAAAACCTAATTGGTTATGTTGCATGTTGCTGGCTGCTAGTAGCCAGCATTTGTTTAGGGGCTCTTTGTCTATGTTCATAAATGAGATTGGCCTGTATATTTTTAACTATTTTCTACTGTCTTTGTCTGGTTTTGACATTGATTATATTAGTCTTATAAAATAAATAGTGGTTCATTCTATATTTTCCTATTTTCTGCAACAGTTTGTTTAAAATGGGAATTATCAGTTGGTTGAATGTTGGTGGAACACACAGATAATTATTAGGACCTGGCAAATTTTGTGGGGAATGCTTTTAGTTACTGATTCAATTTCTTTTCTTTTTTTTTTGAATGTTTATTTTTGTGTCTGTGAGAGTGTGAGTGAACATAAGTGGGGGAGGGGCAGAGAGAGAGGGAGACACAGAATCCAAAGCAGGCTCCAGGCTCTGAGCTGTCAGCACAGAGCCTGAGGTGGGGCTTGAACTCACGAACTATGAGATCATGACCTGAGCCGAAGTCGGAGACTTAACTGACTGAGCCACCCAGGCACCCCCTGATTCAATTTCTTTAATAATTAAATGTGTATTCAGATTTTGCTACTTCTAACAGTTTAGGAACATCATATTTTTCTAGATAATTTACCAATTTTTTCTAAGTCTTCAAATACATTGGCATAACATTGTTCATAATCTTCTTACCATTAAAAATCTCCATTGTTTCTAAATTAGATTTCCTTTTTCATACCTAATATTGTTTTATTTATACTTTCTCCCTTTTTCTTAATAAGTCATGCCAGATATTTGTGTATTTAAATGTCAATTTTAATTATTTATGTTCTTTAATAATTTCTTTATGATTTCACTGCATTTACTCTATTCTTTCTCCCACTTATTTGGATGCTTAGCTTGCTAATTTTTAGTCTTCCTGCTTTTGTAACAAACATTTAAGGCTATCAATTTTGCTCTAAGTTGTGCTTTGGCTGTATCACATCATTTGGACAGGTAGTATTTTCAAAATCATTTAGTTCAAAATATTTTCTAAGTTTTAGATGAGTTATTGGCAAGTATGTTTTAAAATATTCCAAATGTGTGGGGAGTGGTTGGTTATCTTTCTGTTAACTGTGTTCTTTTTTTTTTTTTAAATTTTTTTTTTTTTTTTTATTTTTTTTTTTAACGTTTTTTTTTTACCCCTGAGACAGAGAGAGACAGAGCATGAACGGGGGAGGGGCAGAGAGAGAGGGAGACACAGAATCGGAAACAGGCTCCAGGCTCCGAGCCATCAGCCCAGAGCCTGACGCGGGGCTCGAACTCACGGACCGTGAGATCGTGACCTGGCTGAAGTCGGACGCTTAACCGACTGCGCCACCCAGGCGCCCCTGTTAACTGTGTTCTAATGTAATTGCTTTGAGGTCAAGGAATGTAGTCTGTACGTGGTCAAGTTTTGTAATATATTTCTAAACAATGTGTAATAGTCAAATTTGGGGGTTACACAGTTCTATATTCAGCCATTATATCAAGCTTGTTAATGATGCAGTTAAAACTGTATAGGGGTGCCTGGATGGCTCAGTCAGTTAAGCGTCTGACTCTTAATTTTGGGTCAGGTCATGATCTCATGGTTCATGAGATCAAGCCCTGTGTTGGGCTCTGCGCTGACAGTGGGGGAGCCTGCTTGGGATTCTCTCTCCCTCTCTGCTCCTGCCTCGCCATGTGTGCACTCTCTCTCTCTTTTTTTTTTTTAATTTTTTTGAAGATAGTCTTACCAGTTTATTTATTTTTTTTTTAATTTTTTTTAATTTGACATTTATTTATTTTTGAGACATAGAGAGACAGAGCATGAACGGGGGAGGGTCAGAGAGAGAGGGAGACACAGAATCTGAAACAGGCTCCAGGCTCCGAGCTGTCAGCACAGAGCCCGACGCGGGGCTCGAACTCACGGACTGTGAGATCATGACCTGAGCCAAAGTCGGTCACCCAACCAACTGAGCCACCCAGGCGCCCCTGCACTCTCTCTTTTAAGACAGATAAATAAACTTAAAAAAAACCCAAAAGCTGTATATATCTTTATCATTGCTTCAACTATTTGATCTATCTATTACTAAGAGATGCTTATATCCCCTACTATAATAAAATATTTGGCAGTGTCTTGTAATTATCCATTTTTTGCTTTATACATTTTGAGGCTATGTGATTTGATACATACAAGTTCAGAATTATGATGTCTTTCTGGAACTTGGTCCTTTTATAGTAGCAAATTCTTATATAACACTATGTGCCAAGGATTTTCCAAGTGCTTTTTTTTTTTATAATTTTTTTTTTTTTTACATTTATTTATTTTTGAGAAACAGAGTGAGACAAAGTGTGAGCAGGGGAGGGGCAGAGAGAGAAGGAGACACAGAATCTGAAGTAGGCTCCAGGCTCTGAGCAAGCGGTCAGCACAGAGCCTGATGTGGGGCTTGAACCCATGAACTGTGAGATCATGACCTGAGCCGAAGTCGGATGCTCAACCGACTGTGCCACCCAGGTGCCCCTCCAAGTGCTTTAAAAAAAATTTTTTTTAATGTTTATTTATTTTGAGAGAGAGAGAGAGAAAAAGAGAGAGAGAGAGAGAGAGAATTAGTGGGGGAGGGGCAGAGAGAGGGAGACGCAGAATCTGAAGTAGGGTCCAGGCCTGAGCTGTCAGCACAGAGCCCAACATGGAGCTCAAACTCGGGACCTGTGAGATCATGACCTGAGCCTAAGTCGGAGTCTTAACAGACTGAGCCACCCAGCACCCCTCTAAGTGCTTTTGATATATTAATTATACATTAATTTATTTATCCCTCATAACAACTCTATGAAGTAGGTATATATTATTGTCTCCATTTTACAGATGAGACAATTCATGGCTGAGAGACTAAGTAATTTGCCAAGGGTCACCCAGCTTCTCAGTGGTGGAGCCAGGATTTGAACTCGAGCAATCTGGCTTTGGAGTGTGTGCCCTTAACTACTGTGCTATACTGTCTTTTTAAAATCATGATATGGTGAAATTCTCTTTTTTTAAAGGAAAGACAAGGCATAGACTGAGAAATACCCCTTTTTTAAAATAAATCTTTTAAAAAAATTTTTAATGTTTATATTTGAGAGAGAGAGAGGACAAGCGGGGAAGGGACAGAGAGAGAGAGAGAGAGAGAGAGATTTCAAAGGCTCCAGGCTCCAAGCTGTCAGCTGAGAGCCCAACACAGGGCTTGAACCCATAAAGCCTGAGATCATGACCTGAGCTGAAGTCAGGGGCTTAACTGATTGAGTCACCCATATTTTGGATCTTCCCAATTCATCCACCATGTCTTTTGATCTCTCTTTTATATATTCCACTCTCTAACTCTCTGTACTTCATTCTAGAGAATGTCTTCAGATACATATATTATTAAATCTACACTGCTCAGTTGTGTTTAATTTTCTGCTTAATTCATCTATTAAATTCTTTCTGATGGCTATATATTTGAAATCTGAAGTTCTTATTTATTTATTTTTATTTTAACTTGTTTTATTTTTTATTTTTTTAAATTTACATCCAAATTAGTTAGCATATAGTGCAACAATGATTTCAGGAGTAGATTCCTTAGTGCCTCTTACCCATTTAACCCATCCCCCCTCCTACAACCCCTCCCATAACCCTCAGTTTGTTCTCCATATTTATGAGTCTCTTCTGTCTTGTTCCCCTCCCTGTTTTTATATTATTTTTGTTTCCCTTCCCTTATGTTCATCTGTTTTGTCTCTTAAAGTCCTCATATGAGTGAAGTCATACGATTTTTGTCTTTCTCTTACTGACTTAATTTCACTTAGCATAATACCCTCCAGTTCCATCCACGTAGTTGCAAATGGCAAGATTTCATTCTTTTTGATTGCTGAGTGATACTCTATTGTATATATATACCACATCTTCTCTATCTGTTCATCCATCAATGGACATTTGGGCTCTTTCCATACTTTGGCTATTGTTGATAGTGCTGTTATAAACATGGGGGTGCATGTGTCCCTTTGAAACAGCACACCTGTATCTCATGGATAAATACCTAGTAGTGCAATTGCTGGGTCGTGGGGTAGTTCTATTTTAGTTTTTTGAGGAACCTCCATACTGTTTTCCAGAGTGGCTGCACCAGCTTGCATTCTCATCTGAAGTTCTTATTTTTAAAAAAAATCCTTGTATTTGTGATTTTTTTTTTCTTGTGTAACATTTAACTTCTTTAGTTTTAAATTAATATTTTAGTTTTTTAAAGTTTATTTTGAGAGAGAGAGCATGAGTAGGGGAGGGGCAGAGAGAGAGGGAGAGAGAGAATCCCAAGCAGGCTCTGTGCTGCCAGCGCAGAGCCCCATGTGGGGCTTGATTCCATGAACTGTGAGATCATGACCTGAGCCGAAACCAAGAGCCAGAGGCTTAACTGACTTAGTGTTGCTCTAGGGCTTAGAATATACCATCTTAGCTCATGAGAATCCACTTCAGATTTATACTATATTAATTCCAGTGAGATATAGAAACTACACTTTTTTTTTTTTTTTTTTTTTTTTTTTTTTTTTCAGAGCTCACATGGGTTTTAACTGTGGGGTGGCTCTGCGGGAAAGCAGCTTTTACCAGGTTGGTGTAAAAATGGAACAGGGTCCAGACATGGTTCTTTACACTGACAGTTATAGTAAATTCCAGAATTCTAGCAGCAATTTGAATCGTATTAGAAACTATATTTCTACTTATTATTCCATTCCCTTTTTAGTGCTATTACTGTTACATGTATTCTATCTTAATGTTACAAACCCAACAATGCTTTGTTATAATTATTACTTTATATAATTTTAAGTCTTTTATTTTTATTAAAAAAATTTTTTTAATCTTTATTTATTTTTGAGAGAGAGACAGAGTGCAAGCAGGGGAGGAAGAGAGGGAGACACAGAATCCAAAGCAGGCTCCTGGCTCTGAGCTGTCAACGCAAAGCCCAACGCAGGGCTCGAATCCACGAACCACAAGCTCGTGACCTGAGCTGAATTCGGACGCTCAACTGACTGAGTTACCCAGGCGCCCCATAATTTTATGTCTTTTAAAGAAAGAGTAGAAGGGAGAGAAAGTATATATTTATAGTTTGTCATATTAAACTTACCATTTCTGGTTCTCTTCATTTCTGAGAATTCTCTTCATCATGTTACCATCTGATATCTAATCCTTTAACACAGCTTTGCTCTCACCCACCTCCTTTATGTTGTTATTGTCAAATATATTTCTATGCGCTAAAGGCCCAACAATACGCAGTTGTGTGTGTATGTTTTTAAATTAATCTCTGTGCCCAATGTGGTGCCTGAACTCACAACCATGAGATCAAGAGTTGCATGCTCCACTGACTGAGCCACCCCTGCAGTTGTGTTTTTTATAAGACAATTTATTTTTTAAATTTGTTTATTATTATTGTTTGTTTGTTTAGAGAGAGAGCATGAGTGAGGGAGAGGGGGAGAGGAGGAGAGAATCTTAAGTAGTCTTCATGCTCATCTCAAGCCCAATGTGGGGTTCAATCCTATGACCCTGGGATCATGACCTGAGCTGAAATCAAGAGTCGAATGCTCAACTGACTGAACCACACAGGTGCCCCTAAAAGACAATTTTAATAGCAGTTTTAGGTTTTCAAAATTGAAAGAATAGTACAAAGATTTCCCAGTATACCGTGTGTCCCCACAAATGCGTAGCCTCCACCATTATCAACATCACTCACTAGAGTCGTACATTTTCTACCAAAGACGAACCTATATTGACACATCATAACCACCCAAAGTACACAGCTTACCTTAGGGTTCACTCTTGGTGGTGTATATTCTGTGGGTTTGTATAATGATATACACCCATCATAGTATCATGCAGAGGATTTTCACTGCCCTAAAAATCCCTTTGTGCTCCACCTATCCCTCCCTCTCTCCTAACTGCTGGCAACCACTGATCTTTTTATATTCCCTATAGTTTTGCCTTTCCAGAGTGTCATATAGTTGGAATCATACAAGTATGTAGGTTTTTGAGATTGGCTTTTTTTTTTTCTTCAACTTAGTATTAGGCTTTGAAGGTTTCTCTGTGTCTTTTCATGGCTGGATAGCTCACTTCTTTTTAGCACTGAATAATATTTCATTGTTTGTATGTACAGTTTTTTTATCTACTTACCTACTGAAAGACTTCTTGGTTCATTCTATGTTTTGGCAATTAGGAACAAAACTGCTATAAACATTCATGTGCAGGTTTTTGTGTGGATATAAGGTTTAAACTCCTTGGGGAAATACCAAGGAGTGCATTTGCTGGGTCATATGATAAAAATATGTTTAGTTAAAATTTTTTTTAACATTTATTTATTGTTGAGAGACAGAGACAGACAAAGCATGAGTGGGGGAGGGGCAGAGAGCGAGGGAGACACAGAATCCAAAGCAGGCTCCAGTCTCTGAACTATCAGCACAGAGCCCGACATGGGCTCGAATTCACAAACTGCGAGATCATGACCTGAGCCGAAGTCAGATGCTCAACTGACTGAGCCACCCAGGTGCCCCAAAAAATATGTTTAGTTTTATAGAAATGCCAGAGCATGTTCCAAAGTGGCCATGTCATTTTGCATTTCTACCAGCATTGAACAAAGGGGTTCCTGTGCTTCTCATTCTCACTAGCACCTGGTGTCAGTGTTCTAGATATTGGCCATTCTAGTAGATGTGTAGTGGTATCTCATTGCTGTTTTAATGTGCATTTCCCTGATGGCATATGATGTTTAGCATATTTTCATATGTTTATTTGCTCTCTGTATATCTTCTTTGGCAAAATGTCTGTTAAGGTCTTTGGCCCATGTTTTTACAGTTGAAAAATTCTGTTTGTCTTAATGTTGAATTTTAAGAGTTCTGGGTATATTTTGAATAACAGTCCTTTATCAGATATGTCTTTTGCAAATATTTTCTTCCAGCCTGTGGCTTGACTTTTCATTCTCTCAACAGTGTCTTTTGCAGAGCAGAACTAAAAAAAATTTTTTTGATTAGAGAGAGAGAGAGAGCGCGTGAGCTGGGGAGAAGGGCAGAAAGAGAGACAGAGAACCTTAAGCAGGCTCTATGCTCAGCACAGAGCCCATCATGGGGCTTGATCCCATGACCCTGGGATCATGACCTGAGCCCACATCAAGAGTCAGATGCTCAACCAACTGAGCCCTCAGGTGCCACAAATTTTAAAATTTTAATGAAGTGTGACATCAATTCTTTCTTTCAAGGACTGTGACTTTGGTGTTTGTATCTAAAAAGTCATTACCAAACCCAGGGTCATCTGGAGTTTCTCCTGTGTCATCTTCTAGGAGTTTTATGGTTTTGTGTTTTACATTTGGGTTTGTGATCTATTTTTTTTTTAATTTTTTTTTAACGTTTATTTATTTTTGAGACAGAGAGAGACAGAGCATGAATGGGGGAGGGTCAGAGAAGGGAGGCACAGAATCTGAAACAGGCTCCAGGCTCCGAGCTGTCAGCACAGAGCCCGACGTGGGGCTTGAACTCAAGGACCGCGAGATCATGACCTGAGCCGAAGTTGGCCGCCTAACCGACTGAGCCACCCAGGCGCCCCATGTGATCTGTTTTTTTTTTTAAGTTTATTTATTTATGTTGAGAGAAACAGAGTGTGAGTGGGGCATGGGTAAAGAGAGGGAGAATCTCAGGCAGGCTCCTCACCATCAGCTTTGAGCCCCGTGCGGGGCTAAAACTCACTTTACAAAACTGTGGGAACATGACCTGAGCCAAAATCAAGAATCAGACACTTGACTGACTGAGCCACCCAGGTGCCCCGGCCTGTGATCCATTTTGAATTAATTTTTGTGAAGGGTGTAAGATCTGTGTCTAGATTCTTTGTGTGTGTGTGTCTGTGTGTGTGTGTGTGTGCATTTTTTGTCCAGTTGTTCCATTACTATTTGATAAAAAGATGCAATTGCTTTTTAAATGAGTTGGATGAAAGAAGAAATGTGCAATTGCATTCTTTTATAATTACCTACATAAGGACCTTTGCTGCAATTGCTTTACACATAATTTAGAAGAAAGGAATAGAAATACACAATTACATTTTTTATAATTGCATATGTAATGACCTTTACTGGCACACTGTTTTGTTGCATATGGATTTGAATTAATGTTTTCAGTCTGAAGAACGTCCTTCAGAATAGCATTTTAAAATCAGGTAGCACTGCTAGCAACAGGTTTCTCAGATTCTGTTTGTCTACAAATACCTTTATTTCATCTTCATTTTTTTTTTTTAATGTTTATTTATTTTTGAGACAGAGGGAGACAGAGCGCGAGTGGGGGAGGGCCAGAGAAAGAGGGAGGCAGAATCTGAAACAGGCTCCAGGCTCTGAGCTGTCAGCACAGAGCCCGATGCGGGGCTCAAACCCACGAACCGTGAAATCATGACCTGAGTTGAAGTCAGACACTTAACCAACTGAGCCACCCAGGTGCCCCAGTTTCATCTTCATTTTTGAAAGATAGTTTGGCTGGATATAAGAATCTTGTTTCACTTTTTCTTTCATCACTTTGAATTTGTCATCCCATTGGCTTTGGCCTTTACTCTTTCTGATGAGAAGTGAACTGTTAATCTTATGGGATTCCCTTGTATATGATGTAGTTTTTTTCTTGATGTTTTCAAGATTTTCTTTTTGTCTTTTGCTTTTAACATTTTGACTATGATGTGTATGGATCTCTGTGTTTATCCTACTTGGAGTTTGTTGAGCTTCTTGGATGTGTAGATTAATATTTTTCATCAAATTGGGAAGTTTTCAAGAAATTAATTCTTTGAATATTTTTTCTGCTTTTTTATTTCTATCCTCTCCTTCAGGTATTCTCATTATGTGTATGTTGATATGATTAATGGTGATATGATTATCTCTCTGAGGTTCTGTTTATTTTTTTCTTCATTTTTTTTTTTTTTTTTTTTTTTTTTATTTATTTTTGGGACAGAGAGAGACAGAACATGAACGGGGAAGGGTCAGAGAGAGAGGGAGACACAGAATCGGAAACAGGCTCCAGGCTCCGAGCCATCAGCCCAGAGCCTGACGCGGGGCTCGAACTCACGGACCGCGAGATCGTGACCTGGCTGAAGTCGGACGCTTAACCGACTGCGCCACCCAGGCGCCCCTTTTCTTCATTTTTTTCTCTCTGTTCTTCAGAGTATTTAATCTTCATTGATTCTTTTTTTATGCCAGCTCAACTGTACTGTTGAGTCCCTCTGATGAATTTTTCGTTTTAGTTTTTGCAATTTTCAACTCCAAAGTTTCCATTTGGTATTATTATTATTATTATTATTATTATTATTATTTCTATCTCTTCATATTCTGTATTTGATGAGACATTATCATCATACTTTCCTATAATGCTTTAAGCATGGTTTCCTTTAGTTCTTTGAACATATTTATAATAGCTGTTTTGAAGTATTTGTCTCCTAAATCCAATGTCTAGACACCTCAATGGCAGTTTCTGTTGTCTGGCTTTCTTTCCCTCTGTGTGGATCACACTTTCCTATTTCTTTGTATGTTTCTTTTTTTTAAAAAGTGTATTTTATTTATTAAAAAATTTTTTTTTAGTTTATTTATTTATTTTGAGAGAGAGAGATCACAAGCAGGGTAGGGGCAGAGAGAGAGGGGAGTGAGGGATTCCCAAGCAGGCTCCACGCTGTCAGCCCTATGTGGGGCTAGAACTCACTAACTGTGAAGTCATGACCTGAGCTGAAGGCAGACGCTTAACCGACTAAACCACCCAGGTGCCCCTAAGTGTATTTTATTTTTTGAGAGAGAAATAGAGAACAGGGTAGGAGCAGAAAGAGATCCAAAGCAGGCGCCACGTTGACAGCAGAGAGCCCAATGCGGGGCTCAAACTCACAAACCATGAGATCATGATCTGAACCGAAACCAAGAGTCAGATGCTCAATGGACCTAGCCACTCAGGCACCCCATCTTAAAATGTTTCATAATGTTTTGTTGAAAACTGGACATTTAAGGTAATATAGCAACTCTGGGAACTGATCATGACCCCTCACCCCCACCTTAGGACTTTTTGTCATCGATGTTTGTTTTGTTGTTGTTGTTTTAGTGACATGGCTGGAAAAATTCAGTGAAGTCTGTTTTGCTTGTAGTGCAAAGCCTCTGATATCACTTTTTAGAAGATGTAGCAATGGACATGAACTCAGTCTCCCTTCCCTCCTGGGACGGTTCCAGTTTTAGCTGGGTTCTCATTGGCTGTCTTTTTTCCTGATCTCCCTGTTAAGCTTCTGGCTGGTCTGCCTCTGTTGGTTTCACACTCAGCTCTAATCTTCACTAATTGATAGCTGATTGTTCTGTTATTTTTCACAATGTCCTGGGGCATAAATTGCTCCACATCCGATCCAATAAATTTGGACCCCTTTGCAGGGGTAGTTCTTGAGACCAGTTTTTGAGGCTTGTTCTGTCCCCAGGTTTTAGCTCTTTCCCCGGTTTTCTCTGTTAAACTTCTAACTGGTTTACTGTTTCACTTGTTCCATCATGGAACTACGTTAGCCTCCTCTAAATTACTTACCACCGAGATTTCCATTGTCTTCAACAGTGCCTTTAGACTTGAACTTCCTCACACTCTGTTCCAAATAAAATCAGGCTCCTTAGGCTGAGCTACAGAGCTCTTTGTCTCTCTATCTAAGGCAGAAACTTTGTGCCAGTGCTCACACAGAAACAACACACTTCTCTTGGAGTGATACACCTTTCCAATGAACTGGAAGGGGATGAGAGGAGGGGGTAATAGCTCCTTGTCTTCTCAGCTTGCCTCTCCCTGCCTGGAGCCTCTACCCCACAAGTGAGCTGGGACAGGGTGATTTGGTTCAGTATTTTTAGCCTGCCACACCTAGGTTAGAACTTTTACTCTTCAGGAAGGGACTGGTTGGAGGTAGGGAACCTCAGATCTCTCAGCTGTGCTTTTTTGGAATAGAATTTCTACACAGGAAGCTGGGGGAAAGGGGGCTGTATTAGAAAGCCCTTCCTAGGGAGAAACCATTATCCTAGCCTAGGAGATGGGAAGCCCCTTTTTCTTGGCTGTATTCACATGAAGTAGTTTCTGTCACACTCAGCTAGGGGAGGGAGGGAGCAGGTTGTGGCTTAAATGCCACAGACTCTTGCTGTTCTTACAGAGATTTAGTGTACTTTATTGAATAAATGTTTTTCTATTTGCTGGATGCCCTAAGACTATTTTCAGAAATTTTGAATCATTTGTCTGGTTGGTTTGGTTTGTTGTTTTTTACCTCCCTCCATCAACCCTCAGTTTGTTTAATGTTTATTTATTTTTGAGAGAGAGAGACAGAGAGACAGAGAGACAGAGCATGAGCAGGGGAGGAGCAGAGAGAGACAGACACAGAATCTGAAACAGGCTCCAGGCTCTGAGCTGTCAGCACAGAGCCTGATGCGGGGCTCGAACTCACAAACTATGAGATCATGACCTGAGCCAAGTTGGTGCTCAACCAACTGGGCCACCCAGGCGCCCTGACCCTCAGTTTGTTTAAATGGTTGTTTTTTATAGTTGCTAGCAGTTATGGCTGTTTCACTGGGGAGCAAATTCACAGAGATCCACACACTGCTATTCTTGGATGTAATTCTCCCTGCCTTGTTCTTTTCTTTTTCTATACTATTCTTTTTCATAGCATTCTTTTTAAAAATGTTTTTAATCATTGTAAACTTATTGGTATTATAGCCTTCATCATCTGAAGTTCTTGGTGGTGGGGGGGAGGGTCTAATCTTGCTGTATATTTCATCTGCTGGCTTTCATTCATGATGGGTTATTTCCTTATGTGTTTTGTAATTTGGGATTGTGAGCTCACTTTTGCTGGTGTTTTATCTATGGGACTTCTGTAAGGCCTGTGTTGAAGGTGTGTCTCTTCAGAACTGTTTTATATTTGCTTTCGGTAGGTATCCATGTTCATTGTCAGCCTACAACCAATATATATATTTTAATTTTTTTAACACTTACTCAATTTTGAAAGATGAAGAGAGACAGAGCATGAGCAGGGGTGGGGCAGAGAGAGAGGGAGACATAGGATCCAAAGCAGGCTCCAGACTCTAAAGCTGTCAGCACAGAGTCTGACATGGGGCTCGAACTCAAAGACTGAGAGATCATGACCTGAGCTGAAGTCGGACGCTTAACTGACTGAGCCACCCAGGTGCCCCAATATATATATATATTTAAATAAAGTATATTTATTTTGAGAGAGACAGAGAGAGTACAGGGGAGGGGCAGAGAGAGGGAGAGAGAGAATCCCAAGCAGGCTCTGCAATGTTAGCCAGGAGCCTGATGTGGGGCTCAAACTCATGAACCTTGAGATCATGACCTGAGCTGAAGTCAGACACTTTAACTGACTGAGCCACCCAGGTGGCCCAGCCTATAACCAATATGTATGTTAATTTTTAGCATAAGATCATTGAAATTCTAAATCTATATGTGGTGTAGGCTCATGGTAATGAATTCCCAGGAGGGGTTTTCCTTGTACTTCTAGCCGAGGCCAATCCTCATTAATTTCGATGTAGTCTCCCTATTTGGGTGGTAGATTTGTTTTTCTAGTCCATCCTTTCATTGAGGGTTCTGGTTTTATGTAGGAAGCTCAGCTTTGCCTTCTTGCCTCATTGGGGTTGAATGCCAGGTCTCCTGTCTGTTTGGCTATTAAATCCAAGTTCCCATCTGTGTGGTCCAATAGAACGTGCCACAGTGATGGAATTGTTTTGTATCTGCTGTCCCATATGGTAGCCACTAATCACATGGGGCTTTTGAGCACTTGAAATGTTGCTGGTGAGACTGAAGAATTGAATTTTAGGTTTTAATTTATTTCAATTAATGGCAATTGAAATAAATTTAAACCTAGATTGCTGTTTGTGGCTAGTCCCTACCATATTAGATAACATCGCTTATCTAAGAGACTACGTATGTGAAGGCACTCAAAGCATCATTTACTTCACTTATCATTTTGGTTTTTAGTTTCCTCTTTATTTATGGCCCCAAGAATTTATCTTACTCTCTTAACTGGGCATTTAAAAGGACATTCAATTTTATCTTGTATTTTTTTGCTAGCTGGAGAGGTTTTATATTACTTAGTTCACAGTATTGCCAGAAGTAGAACATAGTCTCTGCTTTCACTTTCTCTCCCCTCCAAATCCATCATCTTTACTGCAAAATAACTTTTCCAAAATGCAGATCTGTTCTTGTTACATCTCTGCTCTCAAGAGTTCCCTATTCTGAGGGTGCCTGGGTTGAGTGTTGGTTGAGGGTCCCACTCTTGATTTCGGGGTTGTGGAATGGAGCTCCATGTCCAACTCCGTGCTGAGCATGGAGCCTTCTTGGGATTCTCTCTCTCTTTCTCTCTCTCTCTCTCTCTCTCTCTCTCTCAATCCCTTTGCCCCTCTCCCTGCCCTCTTTCTCTCTCTCTAAAAATAAAAAATAAATCACATCTTAAAAAAAAAAAAGAGTTCCCTGTTCTCTCAGAATGCAGCCCATTCTGCATATGGGCTGGCATATGAGGTCCTACCTGTTTCCTCAGCCTTATCTCGTATTGCATCTTCTTGCACCTCATATTCAAGCAGTGTCCCATACTTGTAATTCCTTAAAAGTGTCCTGCTATTTCATACCTTTGGTACTTTGTTGATCTTGCTCCTTCTACCTGGGATGCTCTCCCTATCCAGCCCTATCTGCTATCTGCTAACCAACATCTCATGTTTTACAACAGCTTTCATACCCCATCCTCCTTGAATGCTTTACCGACTCCTATTTCATACCTCTTCTGGACCCTATATAACATTTGGTCATAACATTCATAATATTTTATTGTGTCTCCCTCCCAGTGTGGGTTCCTAGGAAAGGACTTGCCTTGTTTTAGTGTCTAGAATCCCGACACCTAGCCCGGGGACTGATACATGGAGTTGCCTCCTTTCCCCAAGAGGGTAATGGCATGTCTGTGTGACATCTGTGGGACAGCTCAAGGCACAGCCTTGCTCCAGGTATTGGAGGAGCTCTGAACTGGGGAACTGGGGCAGGGGGAGTGTCCATCTTCAGAGAGCTCTAAAAGCAGTTTTGAGGCTCCAAGTTCCTAATAAGCCGCACGCAGCTTCACAGACTCATCCTGTCTCAGTCCCAGTTCCCTGCTAGCTTCCCTTTCATTTTCTGATAGTCAGTATGGTGACTGTGTAGTTGAGAACCAGAGATCCCTGCTTGTGTCTTTTCACAAGTACCTGTGAGGTTCTACATACCCCTCTGACAGTTCTCTTTGGACCTGTTCTTTATTCTCGCTATGAAGGTGAGAGAGGGCAGTGATAGTGAACTGAGAATGGATCAGGAGTGAGTGGGGTCTTGGGTCAGTATTTGGAGGGGCTGGCCCTGCCTCACTGAACCTTCCTATGCTGCTGAGCTGGCAGGGATATCTTTCCCTTACTCCTAGTCTGTCTACTGCTGTTCCAGGAGGACAAGAATATTAGGTCCCCAAATGAACCTTACCCAGTGCCTAGTGTTTAGCAGGTTCTTAGGTAAGTATATTTTGGTTTGAAACCTGCTTAGTTTGTCCCTGTCCCCCAGGATGCCCATGAGTGCTGCCATCCTGGAGAGTGGTACGCGGTGAGAGCACTGGGCTAAGAGAAGTCTAGATCTAACCCTAACTCTGCCCTTAACTGCTGTGTGACTTGGAGTAAGTTGTTTTACCTCTCTGTCTCTCAGTTTCCAGGTTTGGTATGTAAGATATCTAGCATAGATCCTCATGGTTTATGAGGTCCTTGGCATCTGTATCTTCCCTTTGCTACATCCTTGTAGGATATTTGCTCTCACTTTACATATGAGGAAGTCTTTTTGTCTTCCTTCTTCTTTTTTTTTCTTTTTTCTTTTTTAAATTTTTTTCAACGTTTTTAATTTATTTTTGGGACAGAGAGAGACAGAGCATGAACGGGGGAGGGGCAGAGAGAGAGGGAGACACAGAATCGGAAACAGGCTGCAGGCTCCGAGCCATCAGCCCAGAGCCTGATGCGGGGCTCGAACTCACGGACCGCGAGATCGTGACCTGGCTGAAGTCGGACGCTTAACCGACTGCGCCACCCAGGCGCCCCTGTCTTCCTTCTTCTTGTCATGTCTTTGTCAAGCCCTTTCCAGGCTGAAGCAAAGGCTGTGTGTGTGTGTGTGTGTGTGTGTGTGTGTGTGTACACAGAAGATTAGAAAAAACCCAGTGCAAAGAGGAGATCCTTCCAATACCTAGGCCACCAGCTTATTCTTTCATGTACTCGGATTTCTTATCCTTATTATATGTGGTCTTTTATTCAGGGCCTCAGATCTGAAAAAATTGGGCTAAAAGATCTTGTACAGAAAGTTAATCTAATCTGGGGGCACCTGGGTGGCTGAGTTGTTATGTGTCAGACTCTTGATTTCAGCCCACAATTTGTGGGATCAAGCCCCGCATTGGGGTCTGCACTGACAGTGTGGAGCCTGCTTGGGATTCTCTCTCTCTCTCTCTCTCTCTCTCTCTCTCTCTGCCCCTCCCCTGTGTCCTCTTTGTCTCTCAAAAATAAATAAACTTAAAAAAAATCAAAACAAGAAAGTTAATCTGATTGAGAGTATATTTCCCAGAAATACAAAGGATAACTTCAAAGGGCTGTTACAATTCAAGTGGCTGGGGAGGGAACCTGTCCTGGAGGCACCTGTGGGAGGAGGGGCTGGGCCTGCCAGGTGAGAGCAGGAGGGGAGTACCGTGAGTGGTGAGTGGGTCAGGGTAGCCGGCAGGTGTGTGGAGTGGGAGCAGATCTTTGAGTGTTCCCTCAGGAGCCCAGTTCTTTGCCTTCATCAGCTGCTTTTGTTCCTTCACCTTCTCTTCATTAACTTGAGCAGAAGGCTTGGGTCAGCTTTCAGGTTAGTTGTTGGCTGGTGTTTTCCCTGGGGGAGAGCTGGGAGATTGGCTGTAATCACTCCCGTTAGCACTTGGCTGCTCCCCATTCTGCTTCTTAACCTGGACTGTCTCAATCCTGATGCCTGCTGGGTCTGCTGTGATGCTCACACCTGAGTGCAGGCTGCATCCGCTGTTTCTTCCCCACCCTGCCCCATGTGGAGGGGCCTTGGCACCAGCTGCCATAGTGGAATCTCTCACACTGAAGTCTGTGAAGACCAGCTCCAAGAACCACTGTCCTAATGAGAGTGGCTTTGCTCCCTGGCACTTCCCAAAGTGCAAAGCTGTGGGGGATAGAACTCTGGATGTGGCCTCAGGAATCCAGCCCAGAAAACCATCATTAGTGGCCTGTACCATGAGTAAATGTTCCTTGGGACGTTAAGACAAGAGCTAAGAGGAATTATGATACACCAGCTGCCTTTAGCTGAGTACATACTCTGTGCCAGGCACTAGGCTAAAACCTTTGAATTCATGACCTCTCTTAATATAACAGCCTGTTAAGGTAGATATTGGTCCCTTTTTACAGTTGGATAACATGAGGCTCAGAGAGGGGAAATAACCAAGCTAAGTGGCAGAGCTGAGGCCACTGACCCCAGAGCTCACGTTCTGTCTGGCATGACGATTGGACATAGAACTTTTGAAAGGCTGTGTGTGACAGAGGCAGATGGAAAAGTGAAGGCTGTGGTGCTAAATCCCACATTTACCATGGCTTAGTTGTACAGACTGGAGAAAACAAGTTTGGCTCAAACTGACCCTTATTCAAGAGGCAGATTTAGGGGCAAGGCCTGGGCTTTACTGTTTCCTCCTCCCTGGCACTGCAGGGTGTCATCTAGGAAGGGAGCCCCAATGGCAATGAAATCAAGGCAGGGAACTTGGAGCCTGAAGTATGTGGGGAAGGAGGAAGGGGCCGGCAAGCTTCCTGCCTTGCCGGGATGTTTGCATTATACATGAGCCTCAGATTTTTTTGAGCCCCAAATGCTCTAGTCATTTCTTCTCCCCTAAATCTGTAAAGCCAGAGCTCTACCTGCTGCCTTCCTGAGTTGCTGGTGGATATCTAGCCCCAGTCATGGAATAAATCCTAGGGGCTGAGTCAGAAAGAGCTCTGAACTGGTAGCTGCAGGCCCACTGTGCCTTCTTTCCACAGTGGCTGGTTGTTAACATTCCCCATCACTGTCTTTGAGCTTTTGTTTTTTATCAAGGTACCCATACCTCTAAAGATGCCTTTATTTTACTCTCTGCTATGTACATCTTTATTAGTTGCAATTACCACTTTAAAGACCTCTGAGAATACCAAAAGCCCCACTTGGCTGGGGCCACATAAGTAATTCCTTTACCTACCCTCTCTCCCCCAGCAGTTATATTCAAAGAACTGATCCATTCACTGGAAATTGGAACCTCTCTGAGGGTCTATCACTGAACTCAGTGCGGGGGCACATGAATATGTAGAAATACATGACTGGGCTGATCCTTTTAAATTGTATGGCCTGACGCCTTCATTAGTTTTTAAGTGCCTGAAGGAGAGGCAGGATGCCCCAGCCAGCGGGCACTGGACAGAGCCAAGGGGCCAGAGCTGCCTTTCTGCCTGCAGAAGTGTGCTGACCAGGAGGAGAGGCCTGAACCTGTCGTCTGTGTCTGGTGCTCAGGCGCATGGTCTGCACTGAGACCAAGGCCATCCAGTTGCTAACGCTTCAGCAGTTCAGCTAGTGGGATCTCTGAACGACTTTCCTAGGAATCCTATGCTCGGGTTAGTCCTCCCAGCGCCACCACCGATCCCCCGATCCCCCCCCCACCCCCACCCCCGCCCCTTCCCGGTTCCCAGCCCCTCCCTCCTCCTCTCCTCTCTTCCTCTAGGCCCACCACAGCGCTCTCCACCCCAACTCTTGTGTCTCAGCACCCCCTTCCCCCTTTTCTTCCTGCTGATCCAGCGAGCCAGGCTTTCTCCTTCTCTGGTCTCTCCTCCTCCTCTCCCCCTTGAATCCAGTCCTGGTTTCCCCGCCACCAGCCTCCCTTTTCTCTCCGGCTGGGCTCGCTCCCCGCCCCCGCCCCCGCCGCGCCCGTCGTCACCGCGGAGGGTTCAGCTCCTCGCCTTCCCCGCTCCCAGCCACCCGGGGCTTGGCTCGCCCAGTCCGGTGGCTCCAGTCCGGATCTCGCTGCTGCCCGACCCGGGTACGAGTCCCAGCCGCTCCGGAGGAGGCGGCGGCTGGCCCCGGCTCCCCTCGGCCGCCTAGCCAGCCCAGGGTTGGCGGGGAGGGAGCAGCTGGGCAGCCCCCCGGAACCCCTTGGAGGACAATGCACCCAGCGCTCGGCAACCCCCGCTCGGTCTCGTCCTCGTCCGGCTCCTTCCCGCCGCCCCCCGCCGCCGCCCGGCTGCAGCCCCTTTTCCTCCGGGGGGGTTCCTCCCGCGACCGGAGAGGCTCGGGCGACAGCAGCACCAGCACCAGCACCAGCCGGGGGGGAGGCGGCGGCAGACGCGGCGGGGGCGGCGGCGGCGGCGGCGGCTCCCGCTCCCCCAGCAGCAGCACCGGCGCCGAGCGAGAGGACGACGACGAGAGCATCAGCATCAGCAAGCCGCTGGTGCCAGCCACCGCCGCCGGGCTCCCGGGACCCCCGGCTCAGGGGGGCGCCCCAGCCGCCGACCCCGCGCCCGCCGCCTTCTCCTCCTCGGCCGCCACCTCCTCCTCCACCTCCACGCCCACCTCCTCCTGCAGCATGACAGCCGCGGACTTTGGCGGGGGCGCGGCGGCCGGGGCCGTCGGGGGCCCCGGGGGCCGCTCGGCTGGGGGCGCGGGCGGCACCGGGACAGGCAGCGGCACCTCCTGCTGCTCGTGTTGCTGCTGCTGCGGTCGCCCGACCCGGTCGGGCCGTAGGAGTCGACGCCGCGGCTGCGCCCCCAGCCCGGGGTGCCGCTGGGGCTACCAGGCGCTGTCCGTGGTGCTGCTGCTGGCGCAGGGCGGTCTGCTGGACCTGTACCTCATCGCCGTCACCGACCTGTACTGGTGCTCCTGGATCGCCACTGACCTGGTGGTGGTGGTGGGCTGGGCCATTTTCTTCGCCAAGAACAGCCGGGGCCGTCGGGGCGGCATGGCGAGCGGCGCGCACAACCACCACCAGCACCACCACCACGCCGCGCCGCCCCTGCACCTGCCCGCCTCCTCCGCAGCCTCCGCCGGGGCTGCGGCAGGGGCCAAGGCGCGCAGCGGCCGCGGGGGCGCCGGTGGCCCGGGGGGCGGCCCGGGGGCTGTCGGGTCAGCGGGCGAGTTCGCCTTTGCCTACCTGGCCTGGCTCATCTACTCCATCGCCTTCACGCCCAAGGTGGTGCTCATCCTGGGCACGTCCATCCTGGACCTCATAGAGCTGCGCGCCCCCTTCGGCACCACGGGCTTCCGCATCACCATGGCGCTGTCCGTGCCCTTGCTCTACAGCCTGGTGCGGGCCATCAGCGAGGCTGGCGCCCCCCCTGGCTCGGCGGGACCCCTACTCTTGCAGCCCCAGCAGCACCGAGCCGCCGGCTGCTTCCTGGGCACGTGTCTGGACCTGCTCGACAGCTTCACCTTGGTGGAGCTGATGCTGGAAGGCCGCGTGCCGCTACCCGCGCACCTGCGCTACCTGCTCATCGCCGTCTACTTCCTCACCCTCTCCTCGCCGGTGCTCTGGCTTTACGAGCTCAACGCCGCAGCGGCAGCTTCGTCCTGGGGCCAGGCTTCAGGGCCGGGCAGCTGTAGCCGCCTTCTGCGACTGCTGGGTGGCTGCCTGGTGGACGTGCCCTTGTTGGCGCTGCGCTGCCTCCTGGTGGTGAGCTACCAGCAGCCCCTCTCCATCTTCATGCTCAAGAACCTCTTCTTCCTAGGCTGCCGCGGCCTGGAAGCCTTAGAGGGCTGTTGGGACCGGGGGAGTCGGGCCTCCCCCAGTCGGGGGAGAGGGGGCTATGGCGCTCCGCCCTCTGCCCCACCGCCGCCGCCACCACCACCACCACCTCAGGGAGTCTCTCAGCTGGGCCACTGCATCTCGGAGAATGAGGGAGGAGCCCATGGCTATGTCAATACCCTGGCAGTGGCCTCCCAGAATTGAGGAGGGATAAAGGAGAGGGGCTTACTTTGGGCTTGAGAGACCCCAGCCCCCTATCCTCTGACCTTCTCTCACCCAGATTTGATCAGGCTCCATTTGGAAAAGGTAACTGTCAATAGGGCTAAGGGCCAGTGTGTCCTTCTGCACCCTGTGAGTCAAGACTGCTTGGAGGGAGACCAGCCGCTAATGATGAAGGAGGAAGGTCCACTTACTCGATTCTCCCTTCTCCATATCCTACTCTAATCTAGCCTCCAGGGGGCTGGATACCTCTGCTTCTTGCTTTTCCCACTGCCATCCTAATTCCTGTCCATTGTGGGGGAGCATGGAGTAAAGGGGGTGCCCAGGCAGGGGGTGCTGGGCCTTAAGCCTTCCCTCTTGCTTGGAAGTGCCAGCTTCTTATAGGCTGTGGTTAGTGGTCACTGTCCCATGCCTTGAAGCTGACCCGGAATCCACTGTTCCCCTAATGTGTCTATTGGATTTTTTTTCCCCCAGATAGTAGATGCAAAGTCTGTGTTTGTCTCTGTGTGTATAGTGTTGTTTTCTTGTGTCCACACTGTGACCCCTTGCAATCAGTAGATCTGGGAGGCCCTGCCCTCCCCACCACACATATGACCACTCTCTTCATTGCTACCTGAATTTGTGGCCCTGAATTCCCAGAAAGAGCTGGGCTCCTGGGAGTTGCCCAGTTGCTCTCCTCCGAGGGAGAAGCTCACCCAGGACCTTCCTCAATTCTACTCCTCTCTTCTCAGCTTGGGGAGGAGAGGGTCCCTACTCTAAGGACCAAACCACACCCTTTCTTGGGTGAGTGAGCATTTCTACCTCCGTGCTTTCAACTTTTGTAGCATCATGTGCTGATGCTGCTTGCAAAAAATAAAGGCAAAATACTCAGAAGTTGCATTCAACATGGCCACTGGATCCAGCTGGGGTTTGGTGCCAGTCTTATTACAGGGTCTGTGGAGTATCAGCCATTGGCTTGCCCTCCCTGTCTCCTTCCCTTTGCACCTGGAACTCTTATCCTTCCTGAGGTTTGTTGCTGACTGGTTCAGATCTTGGCTCAGAACAAAAGCTTTGGTGGGGTTCCTGGATAGATGTGAAGTTGGGGCTCCCATCGGCTCAAGGAAATCCAATTCCCCATCTGTCCTTCCTCTAGGAAGCCTGGTGTGTATCAGAAAGTGTGGTGATGACCTTTGTCCTCGGCTCTGGTTAAGAGAATTTCTACGGAGAAGGCAGGCTGCATAGAGAGGCTGGGCAAATCTTACCTCCGCCCTGCCTTCCTCCCTAGTATTCTCGCTGAGGTTGATGACGAGGGACACCCAGGGGTTGCCCACTTATACTCTCTACGTGGGATCTCACTCTTGGAATCTTTGAGGCAGGATAAGTGTTTTTAGGGGAGTTATGAGTGCAGGAGGGCAGCTGGCAGCAAGGCCAGGAAATACTCATTTTCTTCCACCCCAAAATAAGATGGGGTGGTGCTATAAGAATTTTTGTTTTCCCCTCCCCAACTTCTTATGCTTGAGAAGTCTTGTGTGGTTTAGTGAACCCTGGACAAAAGACTAGAAGTCACGGACTGTAGTTTTGACTCTGTCACTCACTAGCTTTGAGTGACATGTCACTTGCTTTCTGAGCCTCAGTTTTTCACATGGGGCCCTTCTCTCTCAACTTCTTGGAAGTTTGTTGACAGAAGACATCTGTCCATGTAGACAGAGACACAGAGAGGCTGATGGCTTGAGCAGAGTTCTGAGCCTCCCCTACTGTCACAGTGGGGGACGATGGAGGAAAAATGTTTACACTCAATGTATTATCTGTGTTCCCAGCTCCTCACCCTACCAGGTCCAATATTAGCTAGTTGGATTTTACAACTAATCTTTTTTTTTTCTGCCTTCTCCCCCTCCCCCCTCTTACCCCAATCCTCTCCCTTTAAATTCCCTGTGCTTGAAGTTCTGGGCCCAGACCCTGGGTGGGCCCCCATGGCTGCTCCCTGGGTCCCCATATCCTCTCTCCAGCTTTGCTCTCTCTGCTACCTAATCTCAGTGACTGTGAAAGGGCTCTGTGTCTGAGCCATGGCCAGCCCCTGGCTGGCCCCTGCCCCACCCCTCTCTCCTGTTTGGATGATGGTCTCCCGCTGAATGACTGTAAAATCTGAGTGCTGTTGAGTTTTCTGTGGGAGGCTGTGATAGGTTCCAATGAGCTACCACTTCCCGAGATATGACAAGAGATTTATGGCACCTGGGCCAATTTTGGCAGAGGCCAGGCCTGCTCAGGCTCTGTCTGCTGCACCACCACCCCCCCGACTCACCCCTGGACATTCTCTTTCAAACATCTGGTGCAAGCACTTTGTGCTCAGGGGTCAACCCCTTCCTTCTGGTGTTTCTTTCTTGAGTCCTTTTACTTTCTTTCCTTGCCCCACGCTCAACAAGAAAAAACCCCTAAAGTTTCGTTTTTCTTGCTTTCTAGGGGCATCTTTAGTGGGGGGTCAAACTGGAGATATTTCCCGTGGGTCTAAATAAAGATAAGGTACACTGTCTCCTGAGGCTTGTGCTGGCAGTACAGTTCACAGAAAAGTACTCTGGGTTCAGAATTCAGACTGTCTGCCTCTAACATTTGTGCAAGTAAGGCATGCTCTTGATCTGAGCCTCTGACTCCGTATCTGTTTTAAAAGGGGGTTGGACCAGACCCTCTGTAAAGGCTGTTCTGCTATAATGTGCCCTGGTTCTGGTGGTATGTGTCTTTGTGGAGGAGAGCTGGCTGGTAGTTAGAGCCTGGAAGAAGGGAAGCGGCAGCTCACTAGCATTTATCACGTTTTTTCCCCCTTTCTCTTTTTAAAAATAAAACCAGCCTCTGTTCTGAAAATAAAAAAAAAAAAAAAAAGCCTTGAGACTTGTGACAAGCTTCCTGTGTGGTTTGTTTAAGATCTTTCCTGTCCTGGTTTCCTTACTAAATTCTTAAATGTCACTGTGACATTTGTCATCATTTTATAGGCTTATGTTAACATTGTGGGTACACCTTGGCTATTTCCTTCTGGGCGGTTGGCATGCTATTCAGGGAGGCAGTGTGGTTTTGGCCTTGACCTGGGGGGTGTCTAGCCAGGCTTTCTGTAGGCAGAGCTAACTCAGGTGTGTGCTTGGCCTGAGAGAGATTTCCCCAGCCATTTGGGGCTTTCACTCCCATTTCTTTCTAAGAATAACTTGCCAAAAGAAAGATTGAGAAACTTATGTTTAAGTACTCTGTCCTCCTCTATTACTCTTCCCTCAGCCAAAGGCATGAATTATGTATGAATGAGAAGAATAAGGCCTTTAACAAACAAACAAACAAACAAACAAACACAAAGGGGACTGTGAAGTCTAAGACAGAACATTGAGTCTGCACAAAAATAATAGATTTTTTTTAGCATAGATATAGCCACTCTGTGTTGTTGCCCTATGATGCTTCTGGCCATTCCAAAGGCTACACAGTGGTTGGACCCAGAGGGTGAAAGAGGCAAAATCAGAGCATGGGAACAGCCTGGCCCTCGGCTTGCTCTCTGTTCTACTAGCTGAGGCTGTGGGCACTTACCTCACCTCCCAGAAGGTTTTCATCAACAGGAGCAATATTTTTTTTTTTTTTAATTTTTTTTTTTTTTTTAACGTTCATTTATCCTTGAGACAGAGAGAGACACAGCATGAACGGGGGAGGGGCCGAGAGAGAGGGAGACACAGAATCGGAAGCTGGCTCCAGGCTCCGAGCCATCAGCCCAGAGCCCGACGCGGGGCTCGAACTCGTGGACCGCGAGATCGTGACCTGAGCTGAAGTCGGACGCTTAACCGACTGAGCCACCCAGGCGCTCCAACAGGAGCAATATTATCTCACAAAGCTGTGTAATAATTAAATGAGGTGGCATATGCAAAAATGGTCCTTTTCCTCAAGATATTTATAATCATAATGGGGGACAAAATTTACATATAAAATAACGACAGAAAAACATAAGATCATGTTTTCATTTGTTCCTAAATCTAGATGTAAAATAAGATCATTAATTTGACTAAGCATGTTATAAATATTTACACATTTCTCATAGGCAAGCTAGCTCTTACCCATTTGGTCAACTGGAACATATATGAAAACATCTTTGTGAAAATGAGAAATGGCATATGAATGGGCAGTATATTCAGAGTGGGCAGGGCTGAGGTCTCACTCAGGCCTTGCCTGAGGGGTTGAGTCTGACCCTGAAGTTCCGGCCCTCTGGAAGAGCCTGGGAACATGCCCTGTGCTCGCCTGAGTCAGGCCCTTGCACAGCAGCCCATTTCATCCTCACAGCCATCTCCAAGGGAGCCTTATCTCTATTTTCCTGAGGCCCAGAAAGATAAAGTAGCTTGCTGAATACCACACTAGAGTCAGGAAGGGAATCCAGATCAGGGGCCCCAGGGTGGCTCAGTCAGTTAAGCGTCTGACTTCAGCTCAGGTCATGATCTCTCGGTTTGTGGGTTCAAGCCCTGCATCAGGCTCTGGGCTGACTGCTCAGAGCCTGGAGCCTGCTTCACATTCTGTGTGTCTCTCTCTTGCCTCTCCCCTGCTTGTGCTCTCTCTCTCTCTCAAATAAACATTAAAAAAAGAGAGAGAGAAGGGAATCCAGATTTGAACCCAGGTCTGTCTGCTTTCCAGATATTCACTACCCCAGGCAGCCTACAGACTTAGCTGTCAATTGAGTTCAACTTTCCCTTATTAAAGCTTCAGAATGGTCTGGCTAAAAACCAGGGGCTGGTTTTCATATTCTGTGTGAGTCCCAAGAGAGAGGCATTGAGCAAAAGTCCACTAGTGGGACACCCATGTCAGGGTGCAGGCAAAAGTAGGGGGCCAGCCACCTGTGCCTCATTCCTTTCTGCTCTCTCTCCTCTTCTCAGGTCACTATTGTATCTATCTTCTTCCTCTCTAATCAGAAAGGAAGAATCCAGTGAGCATCCTAAGGGACTACTCTTCCAAGGAAAGGAATCTAGGAACTGGGGTGTCGGGAGTGGGGGCATGTTGAACAAGAATTCTTGGTATCCTTCAAGTCACGAGAGAGGGGACTCCATGTTCCTCTAACAGACAAGGCTGGCTCACCTGTCTTAACCAACCTAAATGGACAGGATGTGAATGTGGACCGAGTGCCAAGATCTGGGGGAGGCAGCAGGGCATGAAGAGCTGGAGGGGAGACCAAAAGCAAGAAGATGGACCTTGAAGCCATTTAGGAGTGATGTGGGAGGCCATGAGTGGGCACCCCAACTTCGCAGCCTGTACCCACGGGCTGGGGGCAGTTGCTTTATTTTATATTCTCTCATAATAAAGAATATTGGATATTACTTTTGTAATCTGAAAAAGCAAACACTATAGTGAGAAAGCCATAGCAACAGAAGAGAAGCTAGATAAACAGTGAGGTTCCTAAACTGCTCTGACCCAAATCAGGTCAGAGTGCTCCTTGCTAAGAGGCGATGAGACCTAAGGGAGCCTCTGGACTCCTCACAAGGGCAGCAGTGGGTAGGGGTAGCAACACCTGGATGGTGTGATGGCTACCATGTACTGAGTACTACCATGTACTGATTTCTCCTGTGTACTAAGTACTACCACATACTGAGTACTACCGTGTACTGAGTACTATCATGTACTACTGAGTGCTCCTGTGTGCAGGACACACCCAAGTGATTCACATGCACGTTCCAGCCACTCCTCACAAGACCTCTATGAGGTAGGAGCCCCTGCTGCACATCCTGCAGCCGGAGACCTAAGGAGGATTACTTGGTAAGCCACATGGCTGGCAAGCAGCAGAGCCAGGGTTCCAGATTTGGGTTAACCTTGGGCTAACCAGCCCTTGGGTTGCCTCTTTTTAAAGAACCTCTCGGGCACCTGGGTGGCTCAGTGAGTTAAGCATCTGATTTGCGCTCAGGTCATGATCTTATGGTTCAGGAGTTCGAGTCCTGCATCGGGTGAGCATGAGCCCTGCTTCAGGTGAGCCCTGCTTCTCTCTCTGCCCCTCACTCACTTGCGCCACCCCCCCCCCAAAAAAAAAATTCTCTCTCCCTTTCTCTGCCCTTCCCCTGTTCTCCGTAAATAAGTAACTTAAAAAAAAAAAAATCTCTTTCCCCAGCTCCCTGGCTTGAGACCCACAGCTGGAGCTGGAATACCAGCTCTGCTTTAATCCAAGCTCATGCATACTTGGGCCCTTACTTTCTTGCACAGCCTGAAGCAGCCGGTGTCTTGTGGCCCTTAACTGACAGGTCTTTTCAGGAAACGCTGGGGCAGAATGGCACCTGGCACTGCCCTTGTGTATTTGGGATGGGAGCACACCAACTGCAAAGCTAAAGGACACAGGATTAAAACTTTCCACTGCATTGTAAGTACATCTTCCTCTCCCTTATGCCTTATTTAATATTCAAAGATAAGCAGAAAATCAGTAAAATCCATCATAGCCCGCCATGCAGAGATCCCAGCTCAAACTGCTGAATGGATGTTTAAGTGACTAACAATTCCCTGAAAGCCTGGACACCTTCCTGAGGTCCTTCCTAAGCAGAAAAGAAAAACTGGTTTGGAAGCTGAGTTGGAAAGCACTGTATTGAACAATGTCTACATCACCATTTAATCATCCCTACCGCCTTTTTTTTTTAAAAAAAAAAACTAGGAACAAGACAGCAGGCAAGTCCACTTGGAAGTTGGAAGCTGGCCTGGTGCAAGCATGCAGACTTGGGCCGGACACCAGTCACAGCTACTCCACTGCAGGCTTCGGTCGTATATTGACTGTGGGTCCTCCCACCCACTTGAGCCACTTCTGCACTCTATTTAGGAGAGGGCCTGAGTGGTAGGAAAGTCACAGCTTGGAGGACATCTGTTCTTGGAATGGTGTTTCTGGGTGAAGTAGGATTTTATTAGCCATGTTTCAGAATAGTATGAAAAGAAAGGCATGGCTTTATTTATACATGCTCTTGAAGCTCTTGGCATTTGGCTGACAGCAGACACCACAGGTTGACAGAATTTCCAGCATTTATGCTGGAAAGACCAGTATGAGACTGGGGCTTTAGGGTAGGACAGGGAACAGGGGAGGAGCCAGGGAAGAACATTAAAGAAAGGGTGAAGCCTGGGGACTTCATGATTCCACTTACTTGTTATGTCCAAAATGGAGAAATCTATAGAGGGATGAGGAATTTAGGGAGGTTGGGATGAGGATTAAGGAGTGCTAGATTTCTTTTGGGGGTAAGAAAAATGTTCTAAACTTGATTATGCTGATGGTTGCTGAAGTCTGAACTCTTAAAAGCCACTGAACTGCATGGGGGCAGCTGTGAATGGTATGGTATGTGCATCGTATCTCAACAAAGCTGTTAGGAAGAAAAGTAGCAGCCCTGGAGATAAACAGGACTTAGTGAACAATGCTAATTGAGGACATTTTAGCCTCAGAGGCCAGCAAAGCTAGAATTCAAGGTTTGTGGGGAATGCAACTCAAATGGGAATGTCTTCTGGGCACCAGCACTACACTGGCTAGGGCCATTCTGCCACCACAGAGAGCCCTGGCTCCAGCAAGGAAGAGCCCATGGTGGTATTCCACACTCTGCACATTTAATGCTTCCTAGAAGCTGGGAAAACACCACAGGCTGGTAGGCATCTGGACCCAGCTTATTGGAGGAGAGATGGAGCCTGAGAGGCTGGCAGCTGGGAGAACTCAGTTCCTTTTCTCCCTTCTCTCTTAGTCTGTTAGGGCTGCTTTAACAGAACACCATAGGCTGGGCTGCTTATAAATGCAGAAATTTATTTCTCACAGTTCTAGAGGTTGGCAAGTCCAAGATCAAGGAGCTGGCAGATTGGATGTCTGGTGAGAGCATGCTTCCTGGTTCACAAACCATCTCGCTGTGCCCTCACGTGGCAGAAGGGAGGAAGTCTGGGGCTCCATCCACGTGACCTCATCACCTGTCCCTCCACAACCGTCACACTGGGGATTAGGTGTCAATGTAAGTATTCTGGAGGTGCACAGACACCTTATCTGGTCCTGCTGTCAGGCTGTGTACGGGCCACACTCTGTCTGGGACTTAGGCCTGATGCCCCTGCCACTATGAGGTGAAATCGCACCACTGGAAAGGACTCTACAGCTAGGAACTCTTGACCCATAGTAACATGGAACTCAAAGTACCCAGAATTCTAACCAGAGTTAACACATTTATTCATTATTGATAATCTCCCTTTTGTGCACACATATGCATGGGTGTGGCATACACACAGGTAACCTGAGATACTTGGTTTCCCATTATGTGCCAGAATCCTCACCCCTTCACTGAAGCTTAGAGCTGTGTCTCCATTCCAGGGGCAGATGGCATCCCATTGTGCTTGCCCGGACCCCAGAGGGACAAAGCCTTCAGTTTCTCCAAAGGAAGCACTTTCAGGAACCACTTCTTCAAACACTGGGCCTTAGCATCTCTCTTCTTTGAACCAACTCAGACTTTTAAAGACAGAGTGGTACACTTCCCTCTCTCCTCAAAGAGGCCTGCTTCTGCCAGCCCTCTAACTCCTGCCCTGCCCCCCTCTGCCCACCCTGATGTGAGGTCCGTATCTCATACTCAGTCTTGGGTGCCCAGCTCTGGTGCTTCCTGTGCTCACGGGGGGCAAGAGGTGTGCGGATGGGGGGCTGCTGCCCAGGGGCCCGCCCATGCAGTCCCTAAAGACCCTGTCTTTGACTGAGTGCCAAAACAGGGGCTCAGGATTTCAGACTTTTCTCCCCA
The DNA here is from genome assembly GCF_023721935.1 of Panthera uncia. Lineage (NCBI taxonomy): Eukaryota > Metazoa > Chordata > Mammalia > Carnivora > Felidae > Panthera > Panthera uncia. The sequence goes on from NC_064809.1 coordinate 34,197,962, forward strand.
TTGAATGCTGTTAGGTTTCACACCACACATTTCCATCCTGTCTCTTTCCAAAACTGAGCTGAGGTGGCTTTCAGGTATGTTTGGTCCTTAGCCTCCTTCTCTGCAGAGCAGCAGCTCCCCATATCAAAGGAATCCCAGGCCACAGGGCTGATGTCCCAAACCCCAGCCTGGCCCACATGCCTTCTCCAACTGGGGCTCTAGCTGCCTCTCCACCACCTCTCTTACTGCTCCAGCCCTCACCCCACCTGCTGCCTTCTGCAACCACAGTGTCTTGGCCCAGGTTTCCCTTCTTTGTATTTTCATAGCCCTGGGGAGACCTCTACTATGGCCTTACTTCGCTCATGATTATCCTGTTTGCTAATCTGTTGCTCTCACTAGATGTTAAGCCCCTCCGTGGCCGGGGCCAATATCTCCTGCAATTTACCTTTGTATCTCAGATGCCTGGCACATAAGAGGTGCAAAATAAATGCTGAAATGAATGAAAGAATTAATGAATGAATGAATGGTGGAGACTCAAGGACACTTTGTCACTAGCTCCTGGGAATGGGCTGTGGATTCTTGTGGGGAAGAGACATCATGACCAGAGGGTCAGAGAAAGAAAATTAAGGGGGATGCCCAGGGATCAAGAGGTTAACACTTCAAAGGCAAACATTTCACACACGGACATATGTATACATACAGACACTCATGTGCACACTTGTGTACATACATGCACCCTTCTCCCAACACTCGGGGTCTAAGGAGGCCCTATGGCATCTCAGGCTCCACACCGTCCCAGCCAGAATTCTTCTGAAGCTCTTGGAAGAAAAGTTGCCGCTGGAGGCTTCTCAGGCTCTCTACGTCCTCAGGCGAGAGCTGCTTGGCCGACCTCCCCAGGTCCTGCTTTTCTCCCTCCTCCTCCATTTCCAGGAGTCCTTCAGGGGGCTGCGGGGAGCTCCTGGAGATGTAGCCCTGGTCGGACTGCACTGACTGTCGCTGCCCATCCTCACAGGGAGCGTACAGGTCTTTGAGGGCTGCTGCGGCGCTCTCCCAGCCCTCCTGGTCCTGGCGGCCCAGACTCTGTTGGAAGAGTGAGAACATCAGGCCTTCGAGCTGTTCCCTCACGTCTTCCGGGAGGTGGTTGGGCGATGCCCTAGGCGTGCTGCAGAGGGGCAGGTCCTCTGAGTCCACGGGGAAGAGGATGCTGTTCCGCCGAGGGCCGTGGCCCTCCAACAGCGGCCAGGCCTCATCTCCCTCTACCACGGCCAAGCGGCTGGCTGTGCTGCTCCCGGTGGCTTGAGGGACAGGCTGCACTGCCTGAATTGGAGGCGCCTCCTCCACAGGGAGCACCTCTGTCTGGAGCGTCAGGGCTGCCGGCTCTCCCTGGGGCTGAACTTGAGGTTCCAGCCGGGACATTCCCCTTCCTTCCTCACAGACGCGCAGATTGAGCACCAGGCAGCCCTCGGAGGCAGGTTCCTGCACCAGGGGCTTTTGCTTGATGATCCCTCCTCCCGGTGGCAGCAGCGGCTCTTCAAACACCTCTTCATCCAGGGATGGGAGGTCCTGGTCCTCTGCGGAGCAAAGGTTCTCGCGCTCGAACCAGTCAGGGCACTGAGCCTGCCACTCCCGGAACCTCTCCACGGCCTCCTTCAGCAGCCAGCCACTGGGGCTCCGCAGGTAGTTCTCACCCGTGAGCTCCCCAACGCGGTGCATCCGGCCGGGTTCAAACATCTCCAGGTCCTGGATTCGGAAGTAAACTTCCTCAAATTTGTCCATGAGTGGGTACCTGGGAGTGATGTTGAAGAGGTCAGGAATATCACTCTCACTGCTGATGTCACGGAAGTAGCAGACAATGTAGGTGCCGAAGCAGGCTGGCTTCTTAAAGTCTGGCAGGATCATGTTCATGGCCGCTGTGAAGAGGTCACCCCCGGGCTTCCAGCAGTCACACCGAAGCTGGACAGCAGGCTCCTCCCAGCCGAGGATGGCCTGCCACTTGGCACGGGTGCCTCGGGAGCACAGGATGATGATCTTGGAGTTGGTCTCTACCATTTCCTGCTTCTGGCGGCCCACCCAGGTCATGATCCCCACCTCTGAGATGACCTGCTCCTGCAGCAGGTCAAGGGCCACTTCGGTGCCACAGACGGTGAGCAGGAACTGGGCGAACTTTAGGACCACATCCACGTAGAGGGGGTGGTCAGCTGAGTAGACGATCCAGACCTTCCTGGGCTTCAGGGGTGGGGGTGTCAGGCTGCTCTTGGGCAGGACATCTGAGGGAAACAAGGAAAACCAGGCCCACAGGTTCAGGTGTGCATCTGCAATGATCCTCAAACCACAGGCCAGGGGCAGAACTCCTAATGGGTCAGGCCAGGAGCACCCTAGACCAGGAAGAGATTGGTTCCCTAGCCGAGGTAATGCAACTGAGGTCTCAGAATAAGCCAATGTTACTATTTCGCCCATTTTGGCTGCCTGAAAAGAATCACAATTTGACCCCTTCTGGGACAGTGAATTTCTTAAGATTCCTATCTGACCTTTAGCCGATACTTTAAAAAGAAAAAGAGACACAAAGGTCTGCCTATGGAATACAAATATCTGTTATAGGTAGGACCTCTTTTTATAAAAGATGGCCCCTTCCCTTCCTTCTTTGTCCAAGTGATTTAAAAAATGTTATCTTAGCTTTGCTATTTGAGGTCCCCTCTGTGTGGTGGTACTAGGAAGCAGGTCCTCTTACGGGGAGGTCTCCTGAAGGAGCTCAGGAGTTAAAATGCAGAAGGGAACCCACCCATGTCTCTCAAGAGAACCCTCCATCAAGCCTTTGACAGCAAAACACACCAAACAGAGGCCACCCACACCAGGAAATACTGACCTGTACATTTGGTGTCATTCCCGTATTTTTCACGAGACCCTGAAAGAAACAAAAATACACTGGAGCAGCTCTTTTGGAAGAGAAATAGGGACCAATTCACAAGGGCACCTGATGGCATGCTGTCCCACCCCTGACACAGAGCAAATGATAAGGGAGGGCAGTTATTAGATGCTTCAGGGCCTTTGCAGGACCCTGTGCTGTGTGGAGTCGCTCAGGTGTGAATCCCAGGTCAGCCATGAACAGCTGTGAGATCTGGGAAAGTTACCCATGCCTCAGAAACTCAGTTTCTTCCTCTGTAAAATGGGTCTGTGTGGCACAGATTAAATGAGACTGTATATGTGAAGTGTCTGGCACACTGAACATAGTCAGCAGGGGTCACAAGCACTTGGCAGCACTGACCCAGCAGGGACTCTCAGAGCGGTGACTGGGAGTTCCACCCACGTCCCTCATTGTAGCCCTGGTTCCTCTCCTCTCCACAGCTGGGCTGCTTCTGAGAAACACCCCACTGCAGGGAAAGCCTCTTCCTCAGAAGTGTCCTTGCCAGAGGCTTACAACACATCTCCAGAAGTAGCCCCCACCAGGCCGGTTTACAACATTTCCTCCTAGTATTTTTGAGGTGAGGAAGAGAAACAACATTCTTAAGCAACTGTTCCCCCCGAGCTACAAAGAGGGAAGCTGTGGTGCAGGAGTCGGCTCCCCAGTGACATGGCAGGGTGAACGGAACCCCCGACGGCCAAGGAAGACATGCAGAACCTTCATTTCAATCCCTACCTTTTGGGCCCTTTCCCAGAACTACCAAAAGATAGTCAAATGAGTGAACCTTCCTTCATGTCTTCTTCTTCATGTGTTCTTTCCTGTCAGTGTGGCGTGGGGCACTTCAGTAAAAGGTCAGAAGTGCAACAACAGAAATGAAGCAAAAGCCTCTCTGGCGTCTGCAGGGAGCTTTACAGTTTATAAAGTGTTCGCAGAGATGTTAACTTATTTGACCCTCCCAATAATCCTGTGGAGAAGAGCTCTCTCACTGGGTCTTCCAGTGCCTGGTCTGGCGTTCTTCCCATCACACAATAAATAATAATTAATAAAACCTACTCCTGACGAGACTTGAATGTGTGGAAACAGCTCCCAGACTACTGAAGGAAGGGCCCGGGCCCAAGGCGGAGGGGGCAGGGAAAGGCTGAGCCCCTAGGCTAAAGGCCCTTGTTCTCTCCTGCTCAGAACTTGGCCAGATCATTCAATCCTCACACACCCCTGAGGGGGAGGTGTTATCCCATTTTACAGAAGAGAAGATCAAATCTAGGGTTTGTTAAGCAATTTGCCTATGCCTGCAAAGCAGGGAGGCAGAGCTGGGACCCACACCTGTACGTTCTGGGTCTACCCGGAGCCTTCTTTTCACACCATGCTGCCCCTTCACCATTCTCCCTGACCTAGTTTGTACAAGTCTGGGGGCTGCAGGATGGAGTCATTCAGGTTCTCCCACCTGCCTGGCTGATCATGTCTGATGCAGGGAAATTCTACCCTAGCTCCTTCCATCCAGTTTGTTTTAATGGTATTAATTTTAGTAGCAATAAATATAATTATGGCTAACATATGTTGAGCAAATATGTGCCAGGCTCTATGCTAAGAATTCATATATAAACATTATTTCATGTCATCCTTATATTTGTTTTACGATGTGGGTACCTTTATAAATTCCACTTTATAAAAGAGGAACCTGAGGCTCAGAGAATTAAGTAATTTGCCCAGGTAGTAAGTGGTGGAGCTGGTATTTGAGCCCAGGGCAGCCTTCCTGCAGGCTGAGTTCTTGACAACTGAGCTTGGTGTGGCCTAAAAGAGGCAAGTTCTGTTCTTCAGGCTGGGGTTGAAGGGTGCCCTCCTAGTACAGCCTTACAGAGACTGCAGCAGAAAGAAGGGGACATAGGAATAAAGAGAGGAACAGAGGGGAAAACCCCATGACCCACCCCCACAGCCCCTGCTCCTTACTGGGTAGCCTCCAGGTCATGCAGATGATCAGCAGGATGACGGAACCCACCAGCAGGATGGAGATGCCCGTGATGAACCCGTACACCCACAGGGGTATATAGTCTGTGGTAAGCAGAACAGCATGAGTGATGTAGCAGAGGGGGTCTGCTATGCCAGCCCTGAGCTCCCCCAGCCCCCGGGCCCAGCCCCTGGGCTGTCCACTCTGGCCTGCACCATGACACGGTGATGATCTCCACCCCTGGGCTGGCCTCTTGGTTCAGCCTTGTCTGCCTGGCTCCATCCAAGGCTCAGTCAGGGACGTCTCACGTGGCCCCTGGGGAATGGCCCCTGCGGACTCCTACAGCGCTACGGGAAGGAGAGTGGGGCTTACCTGCGATTGAGACTGCAGTGAGAACAAAGGGAAAACAGTATTCTTAGTTATTAGCAGTGACCACAAGAACCATCACTGCCCCCACTGAGGGCCTGGCAGTGACCTCGGCCCTGCACTAGCACTCCAAATGCCCGGTAAACTGAGTGAAAACATCCATATGGAACACCCAAGTTGTTGGTCTATTAAGAGATGACCCAACTCTCAACCGGGAGGCTAGGTTCTCCTCCAGGCCAATGCAAGGTCTGCTGCTTTCTGGTCTGCATTTGGCTGTAGCCACATGCTAGGGGGTGGGTGGCTTCTGAGTGGGAGGTTGGCAGCGGTGCAGGGGGAGGGAACAGGCTGCCAAGTTTCTGGCCCTCGGGCCAGAAGCCGAAGCTCCGGTACTTCCTTGGTGTGTGATCTTGGACAAGTTACTGAACATCTCTGTGCCTCTATTTCCTCATCTATGAACCTGCGGAAGGGACCTTCTGCTTCACAGTATGAAGAGTCACAATTTGTGAGGACTGAAAGTGGACATGGTAAAACACTTCATTCAGTACATGGTCCATAACTGTAACTCTCTGACAGTAACAATTCCTGTTTTTTTCAGTCTCAAAAGTTGAAGATCAGAAAGGTTAAGTATTTTGCCCACGGCTACATAGCTAATGAAAGGCAGTCAGGAGTCCAACCCAGGAGTGTCTTTAGAGCCCCACATTGCAGGCCTGAGTAACTCTAAGTAAAATTAAACTCCGCCCCCACCCTTAGAACCAGGTCAGGGTTCAGCTCAAGGTGTTGACTTCATTCACACTCACCCCCTAAAATGTCCCAGAGCAGCCATAAACTTCCTACCTGGAGGATCTGGAATTTCCGGGCAGGGTACAGTTATGGAGTGTCTGAGGCAGTCATTTAGACAGCTACTGAAGAAGGGCTGGATCTGTGAGAGCAGAGGAGAGAGGGATCCTGAGATGCTGGGGAGACTTGGGGTCCTCTACTAATGCTTTCTCGCCAGCAGGCTATTTGAGAACACACACCTGGCTGGCTGCTCCAGGACCTCCCTGTGCTGTCAGACAGATCGCCCATCAGCTACAGGGGCCAAAGAAGCCCGGCCAGGTGAATCTGGGAGAAAGGGCTGGGGAAGGTGGACATGATGCCTCACCAGGCAGGGAGGCCCAGTGAGGCACGGTGCCAGGTCCTCAGAGAGAACACGAGTCCCTGAGCCGCCCTCCTTTACTAGTCTGCCCTTCTAGGAGTACTACCTGTGCATGTGCTCCCACACCTGTGCACACTACACTCACTCACCTGTACTCGGTGGCGGCAGCACCAATTAGAATCTGACAGGGTGAGCGTGACATTGGACCGCTGGCGGGAGTCCTGGTACGCAGGCTGTAGGGAGAGGAGAGGACGGGTGAGAAAGTGCTGCAGGTGGCTGCTGAGAATGCTGGCATTGCTGTCCACTGTGCCCTACAGGAAGGCCACACACACAAATGCTTCTTGGGTTTCTGTTCCAGGAAAGGCTATGTTTCCCTAGGGCAACTGGTTCATTGTTAATTCGTGAACACATCTAGTAACTGGAATTTCTCTTTGCTTTGGCTGCTGGCATCGTGGGGACAATCTGTGTTCCTAACCAACGGCCTGACACACATTTTCAGTAGTAACTGCACCCTGGTTCCATCTTACTTCCTCATTTTTATTTCCCCTTTGTCTTAATACCCACATTTAAAAATATTCAGATCCTTTTTGGAATAGGTGGAAAACAACAACAACAACAAAAAGAACAGAGGACACTGTGGGGAAGGAAGAACTAAAAGGACGGGGGAGGTGAGCAGGGCAGAGATCAATGACATTTCTATCAACTGCAGAATCAACTAGAAGAGACAAAGGAAAGATCAACTATAGAACTGACTCTATGTCAACCACGTATCAGAAGGAAAGAAAAAAAACAGATGCGCAGGATTGGGGTTGACTAAGCATGGTACTGAGCGCTGGGCTTCTGGCAAAGGTTCTGTCCTGACAGTGGAGGGAGACTTGAGGCTGAGGGAGGCAGCATGGTACTACACTGGAGGGGTCAGGACAGTGGCAACATTACCTCGGGCACCATCAGTGTGTGCTGGAAGCAGCTGTGGTTCTCCGTGTGTGGAAAACTGGTCAGCAGGATCTGGTAATGGGTAGATTCATTCCACAGGGTGAAGCTCACCCACAGCTGGCGGGCCTCCAGGGTCTCCACGGTGATGTTGGGGTCCCACAGGCTGCCTGCTCAGGGCGCAGACACAGGCTGGGAGTGAGGGGAGGGCATGCGTGCGTGTGTATGCTCCTGGGCAAAGCTCCCCCAGCAAGACTGCCAGCTGTGGTTACCTGAGCCCACGCATGGTGTGATCATCTTCATCCTGGGGTCTTCGCAGCCTGTCAACCCAGAAAAAGGTGAAACAACTAAGCCTCTGCCTTAGAAAGTTTGCTCTTCCAGACACCCGACACCAGGGATAACAACCTGTTTCCTTCTGGGGAGCCTTTAAAGATGGGCCCTTCAAAGCCAGTTCCCAGACAGCACTGTTGCCACTAGCCAGAGGTCCCACAGAACTGGGGGCTGACCTGGTTGTCTCCTCCTTCCTCTCTCAGGGAACCTTCCAGACTCAACTGTACTCCTCCTGAGCTTGCTCTGAGTGACCCAAGAATCTCAGCCTACTCCGGATCCTCCTCCCACCTCCAGCTTTCTCTGTGGGTTGCCTCTGACTCTTGACAGGGGCAGAAACATTTTGTTCCTCCACAGCAGTGTTTCTTGAACTTTCCTGTGCATCATCATGGGTAGTTTCTGATTTAGTCCGGTCTGGGGTGGGTCTTGAAAATTTGTACTTTTAACAAGCTCTCAGGTAATTTGATGCCACTGGCCCAGGGATTGCCTTGAGGACCACTGCTTCAGAAACATCTTCCTAACCTCCCTTCCCCAATGGCATTGACTGTATCATTTTCACTTTGGTTTAAGAAGACATGTGATAGGTATGAATCGCTGTAGACTGATAGTCACTGAGTCTACTGCAGGAACAAGCGAGGGGACTGGGGGGATTCACACATTTGACAAGCACTTACTGAGCACCCAATCTGTGCCAGGCACTGTTTTAGACAGTGGTGAATAAGATAGAGTCCCTGCCCTCTGGAGAGCACATTCCAGTAGAAAAGACCAATGAAAACAAACAGCATAATGTAACATCACAAATATATGGCGATAGTATGTCAGGGAGTGATGGGTAACATGAGGAAAAATAAAGCAGGGTAAGCAGATTGTGTGTGTGTGTGTGTGTGTGTGTGTGTGTGTGTGTGTGCATGTGCCCATGTGGAGTGCTCTAGGAATGGAGAAGACTGTCATCATCCTTAACAAGCACTTCCTGATGACCTACTATATGCAAGGCACTGTGTGGTTCTGGAGATTGCGCAGACCCTGAGCAAGCCCCAGACCCTGTCCTCAAGGGGACTGGGTTTCCATATGTAGTTGGCTTTGAACAATGAGAAATGTTGTAGGTTGTGGCTGAGATTCTGGGGAGGACAGAGAAATAGATGGTGCACACACATTAAAGGTTTAGATGATAAACCCAGCAGTCTTCTTAGGCAGGATGGATTAGTGGGGGAAGAGGAGATGGTATCACACATGGGATGGTGGTGGATAAATGCAGGTAGGATGTGGGGTAAAAAGTGAAGAATCAGGTGGGGACAAGTGGGGAATGAAAAGGAAAAAGGTGCAGAGCAAGGTGACGAGAGCTGGAACCAGACTAGAAGCAGGAGTTAAAACTCTCTCAAGAGTGGCTTGTCCTTCTGACCCTTCCTGGGCAGGAGCTCCCCAACTGTGGCATCTGTTTATTCCATAGGTATCACATGCTGTAATGGCAGTCACAGTCCAGCTGAGCAAGGAGGCTGATGTCTGAGCCACCTGCTGGTTTCTTCTCCAAGAGCTGAGTGGTGAAGGGAATGGCTTGGGAGGGCGCTCTTACCAGGTACGGGAAAGTTCCTGGACTGGTGGTTTGGGTCACCATCAGGGATGGGTTTGGGCAGGTGGTGAACAGTCACCTCATACTCCTGGCCAGGTTCTACCACAAAGTGGCTGAAGGTAAAATGCCACTGAAAAGAGGGAGGAAGGGGAGGTTGGAAAGGTCACATACACACTTCTCACCGAAAGAACTCCAAGCCCACCCGCCCTCAAAAGATCAGTGAAATGGGAGAAGAAAACAACCACCAAAGCAAGATCCCAAATCAGAGGGAGGCATTTCTTTGTTCTTTGTTTCCTCTGGTCTTTGCTGCCTATTTTAAAAAAGTCTGGCCCCTCATCAGTAGACTGTAGTGTCATATGCCAGAGAATCTGGGGAAAGCCAAAATAGTCCTCCTCCATTGTGAGCCCTCTCAAACTCCAGAACTACAGCGTAAGGGAGCCAGGGAGCTGAGCCAGAGGACTTGGGGCTATTGGGAGAGCTAGCACACAAGAGGCAGTTCTATGCCTTTGCCTATTTTGGGCTTTTCATATGAATGGAATCATTCAATATGTGAAAAAACAAAAAACAAAAAAACCAAGAGGCAGCTAAACACCATTTGTTAAATGACTCTTCCTCCTTAAGGGAAAACCAGGGATCTCTTGAGAATGCTCTGGAGCAGGAAAGTGCAGAGGGAGGGTTACAGATCCCCACTGAGTCTGCATCTGTAGGCACCTTTGTTGTACAGGTAATAGAAGGTGTGCAGATATTTTTTTTCTGGATGGTGCAGATGATGTGCATTGATTCCACCTCTCATTCTAACTATCCTGGTGGTGGACAGAGGTTGGTGGTGCGGGGGCGGTTTGCTTCTAACTTGATCTAGGCACGTGGTCCTCACCATCCACCTGGCAGTCAAGTTTGAGGGTCCTAATTACATACAGGAGAAGGGATCTGTCTTGGCTGCTTGTGGTTGTGGGGGATCTGCAAACAGGTACTTTTGCAGATTTCAACCAGCAGTTTGCACACTGGAGCTTGCACCAGAATCACTGGGCAGGCTTGTTCAACACCGATTGCTGGGCCCCGCCCTTACAGTTTGATTCTGGAAGTCTGGAGTGGGGCCCTGGATTCTGCATTTCTGACTGGTTCCCAGGTCATGCGGATGCCTCCAAGGACCATACTTTAAGCAAACTAAATGAGAATGAACATTTTACCATCGGGCAGTGAGCAGCCAAATAAACAGAAACCGCTGCAGAACTCACTGGCTTGTGCCCCAGCCACAGTGGTTCTCTAGGCTGGGCAAAGCTGTTTCTTCCTGGAGGCAGGCCCCAGGTTAATCCGGTTACAAAGAAAGAGAGCAGGAGGTGGGGCCGTGGAAGTCCTTCCCATTCAACTCTCTTTAAAATGAACATCTAGTTACAGTTGGAAGCAAAAGCCGGGTGGGTATGTCTGGGAAGTCTTCGGAAACATGTTCTGTTCCTCACTGTCACCAGAGGAACACAATTCACTCTGGAGCCGGACACTTACCCGCTTATGATGATGCTTCAGTCTGGTCAGAAACTCAAACTTGACACACAAACGTTCATTGGTGTTCAGCTGCAGGACAGACAACTCTGCACCCTCCAGGTAGAGGATGCTGGCTGCAGGCCAGAGGGAGGAGAGGAGACAAACAGATGTAGATCAACAAACACAAACCGCGGGGTGTGGTGCTTCCCCATCTGTTATGCTTACTCACTCTTAAAAGAAAATCTGCACATTGTACCTAACCCTCCACTTCCTGTTACTTTTTGCTCGCTCTTGGGCCTGAGTTAGCCTCCTGCCTTGCTGACACTTACCTCCCAGCTGGGCAAGGACAAATGAAACTTTATACTGGGCTAGAGGCAAAGGCTGTGCAAATTTGTGTTCTGTCATACAACTCTCTATCCCTGGAGAAGGTTTTTTGGGGGAAGGGTGTTGTTTTAAAAAATGCCAACTCCTAGGAGCGGCCGGCTGGCTCAGTCAGAAGAGAATGTGACTGTTGATCTTGGTTGGGGTTGTGAGTTTGAGCCCCATGTTGGGTATAGCAGAGGTTACCAAAAAAAAAAAAAAAAAAAAGCCAGCCCCTAAATTAAGAGGAAAAGCAGGCTGGCAAATGTGTTACCATTTTCCAATAAATATTTGGTACTGCAGTCAGAGAATTAACCATTTGACTTCCTTTTCCAGGGTGATAAGGATTTTAGGCTGAAGGAAGGATGGTGGGTTGAGAAGATACCATCATTGGTTAATATCTAAAATGCTGAAAAAGTATTCATGTATTGCATGAAATGATGGAGCCTTTCAGCATGAAATCTGGGCCCTCATATCTGAGCACAGGACTGGGAACCCAATTCTGAGTCTGGTGGGAGAGCTGTATGGTCTAGTCTGTGGATTCACCTGGAAGTAGGTAGAATCTCCCAGGCAGAATCTGACATGCCCACTCACCATCTGTCTGCAGGGTCCATCTGATGCCAGCTACAGGCAGTAGGTCTCCATGCTGGGTCTGGACAAAGTCCAGGTGGACCTGGACATCCTTTGGGGATGAAGGGGTCAGATTTCGAAGGTGGATCCAGCTGTCATCCAGGCAGGTACCTGGAGCCAGAAAAAGCAAAAATTAGAGACCTCCATGTTCTGCAAGAACCTGAAGAAACTGCAAAAGAATGAGGCATGCAGGCAAGATGCGCCAGCAGTGGCTCCAAAGAGCTAGATCTTAAACGCTCAGGGGCCTGCGACCCTCCGCTGGGTTCTTGGCTTCACCACACTGCCCCCACCCCTTTCCAGCTTGTCTGGGTCGCTGCAAATCTCTGAAGTCTAAAGGGCATGTTAAGAGAGAAGACAAAGCATGAAACTTGGTTTTGAGATAAAGCAGTGAAATGAGAGCACAGGAAGGATGGGGTAGTGATAAAAGTTGATTCATTTTATATGCCAGGGGTCTCTAATTAGCACAGACACTGGAAGTATGTGCCTCCTTCTTGAAATAAAACACAAAACAGGACCAACACCACAGATGTCTCTCGCCTGACACTGACAAGCTCTGGCAAATCAAATCGTATTATAGATATACCAGGGCAGCACCCCAGATAATATTTTCAAAACCCAAATGACAATTCTGATTCTCACTTTTGGACTTTTGCATAATGGATATTCTTGACAGGAAGCACAGGTACACACATCCTGGATTCCCAAGGGCACCTCCTGCTGAGGGCTGTAACCCTTATCCCAAAACAAAGTGGACTGGCAGCACTCTTGTCGGAGATCAGCATGGGGTTAGCATTTTATTAACAAGGCAATGACAAGACGAACAAAAACAGATGACTTACTATTCTTGACTACGCAGTTTAGACCCTGTGGAAAAAAAGAAGGAGGTAATTACAGCTGTGAAAGAATGGTAGTTCACCAGCCAGGCTCCCCATGCTTCCCTTGGCTCCTTCTCATGGATAAAATGTACACAGCCCCCCATTCCCACTTCAGGCCGCTCTTGGGGCAGGGAACCATATTCTCCTCACACTTCCCTTATCCTGCCCTCCTATCCTTGGATAGGAGAAACAGGATGGCAGTGGGTACAGTGGCTGGCAAAACAGAAAGGGCATTTTTTGAGTAACTGGTAACAGCCAGGAACTTCCCAATTTTAAAAGACACTGGGAGGGTTCTCTTGGGGCACCCTGCTGAAAAGGCCTCTAAATACCCAGCAACTTCCCATCTCCCATCTGGATAACAGTGCTGTAAGAGGAGGGAACAGAAACTATATCCCTCGTTACAGGATCAGTTATGGAAAATTCACCAAGTCTCTACAAGCTCCTTTAGGTGCCAGATCCTGTTCTGGGTGACTTAGATATATTATTTCACTAACCCTCGTACACATATGATTAAGTATTGCCCTCTGCCCTGTTTTATAGATCAGAAGACCTAAGTACAGATATTACCTTATGTCACTTCCCACTTGGCAATCTGTGTTAACTCTCTAACCCAGAGGAGCTCTGGGGAGCCGGATTTAGAAGCCCCAATTACAAACAATCGGAGATGTGATTACTGGGCTTGAGTTTGGCCAGCTGACTCTACTTTGGAAGACACACACACATCCCTGGAGCTCAGCCACCTTCCCACCACTTACCAGCTAAGTGACTTTAGGCAAGATATCAAACATTGCCAGGCCTTGATTTCTTCAACTGTAAAATCAGAATACCCATAACACTAACTTCACAGCATTGTTGAAAATCAAATGACACAAATATAAAGATCATGGGGCAGGGGGTGGGCTGGTGGTGATGGTGGTGTAGGTTTAAGGAAGCCACTTACTTTCCACTTCTAATATATCTCTATTACAAAAAATTTCAAACAGCAGAAATGTATTTGTGTATTAATGATGCAATTAAATAAAGTAATACAGTGCTCCTGGACTGTTAAACAGGCAGCTTACTAGAAGCCCTAAGAAAATCGTTATGAGGAATTTTGTTGGCTGTAGTGCCCAGCGAACTATGTCATTGCCTGCTAAATGAGACAATATTTGTCCAGTGTTGGGCACATAATAGTTGCTCTTTAATTACTGGCTGCCCTTCCTTGGAGCTTGGCATATAGTAAGCACTCAAAAAATAGAAGGTATTATTATTATTACAGTGATCTCCATGTATTCGGATTTGGCAGTGGAGCAAAGGAAGAACTCAGGCACAGGTGTTTCTAGTTATCTAAACTGGCAAAATGGACCAATCATGGCTTGTGAGACAGAAAGTTGGATGTTGAAGCAGATCAGAAATACGATTTTCGATTTTCGGGACAACACCGAGATTTGGTATATGTGTGTAAATAGGGTGTTGGGGTCAGCACCCACCTTTTTCTGTAAAGGGAGCAGAGACCTCCTAGGTGGCTCAGTTAGTTAAGCATTGGACTCTTGATTTTGGCTCAGGTTAGGATCTCATGGGTTCCTGAGTCTGAGCGCTGCATCAGGCTCTATGCAGAGCCTGCCTGGGATTCTTTCTCTCTTTCTCTTTCTCTCTCTCTCTCTCTGCCCATCTCCCCCTACCCGGCCCCTGCTTGTGCTGGCACATGCACTATCTCTCTCTCTCTCAAAATAAACTTAAAAAAAAAAAAAAAAAAGCAGAGAGACAGGGCTAAAGATGGGAGGGGTAAGATACTGTGCCACCAGGGTTCACTCATAAAGTGGATACAGGGATGATATACTTGAGCATGCTCCAGGATTGACTTCAAGCACACCATTTCATCCATACCTGGGCATCTGGGACACCAGTTCATGAGCCCATGGGGTCCAGATTTTCTGTAGCCTGTCCACCTCCTGGTGATGAATTATCATTACCCAGGGCCATCAAAACCCTGCTAGGCTCTCCTCACATATTCAACAAAATCTACTAGCTGTCTGCTCACTCTAGTGTCACTCTGTTTCCTGGCTGGTGAGGAGATTACCTCCCAAGCACAAGCTCATTTCTCCGTCCACCGGAAACTCCTAGGACCAGGGTATAGCTGAAATCAAGAGTCAGATGCTTAACTGACTGAGCCACCCAGGTGCCCCTAATTTATCAAGTTTTAGAATTATCTTTGTGCTATCTTTAAAAATTGGGTAACTTACCCTTTTGTTCTGTGGTATTGAATGCCCATCAATAGGGAATGGCTGAATAATGTGAGATCTAGTTTAAATCTCACTATCCATCAAGACAAATGGTTGGATAGACTGCTCTCCACTATGGAATATTATGTAAATACTAAAGAGAATTAGTTACATAGAAATCTACTGACCTGGAGTGATGGCTAAGATGTGTTGATGAGTGAGAAGAATAAGTTGCAAAGAACTTTTTATCATATGACCCAATTTTCTATAGAAACAAGTGATGAAAAAACCCTTCCCATATATTTACATGTGTTTGAATATGATTGTATGAGCATATGAAAATATGTGGACAGATATATAGCAGGCTGTTAACACATTGGCTACTGTAAAGGGATGGAAGCAGAAGAGATGGAGAGAGGGAAGATAAAGGGGAAAAGATTTAAACAGAAGAAAAAAATGTGCATATAAGTGAAATATAGAAAATAGAAATATAGAAAAATAAATTCCATTAGAGGTTGTGGCATGTTGATCATGTACATATATCTTTTCCCCTTCCCCGAACCATATGAAAATTCTAGGAAAGGGAAAATTTTATAAATTTTCAAGGACAAAGAGGAAACACCAGTGGACAAAAGAGGTGAATACATTTTTAAAAGCCAAAGAGGAAGGAGGAGTAGACAACTGGCTCAGGCCAAGTGGAGGAACTTGCATCTGAGTTCCTTGCTGCAGAAGGGAATGAGACAAGAAAGAAGCCAATGGCTCATCAGAATCTTTTAAAGAACCAGGTCTTAAAGGTATCAGGTATCTGGGGAGGTAGTATAAACAAAGGAACTGAAGGGGGTGTGGTAAAGTGGTAAAGGTCTACATAGAGAATGTTGGGAACTTCAGCCTCTTTTTCCCTGCTCTGATTTCAGAATGCTGGCAGCCAACCCCTGGGAAAGGACCTCCAGATGCTGACATTAAAGAGTCCACTGATAGACAGGGCAAGTTCATCATTAGCCTGACCCACTATATTAAAGTCTGATGACCAATAAGCCCTATCTTTTTTTTTTTTTTTTTTTTTTAATTTTTTTTTTCAACGTTTTTTATTTATTTTTGGGACAGAGAGAGACAGAGCATGAATGGGGGAGGGGCAGAGAGAGAGGGAGACACAGAATCGGAAACAGGCTCCAGGCTCCGAGCCATCAGCCCAGAGCCTGACGCGGGGCTCGAACTCACGGACCGTGAGATCGTGACCTGGCTGAAGTCGGACGCTTAACCGACTGCGCCACCCAGGCGCCCCCCCAATAAGCCCTATCTACACAGAGTATGTAATCAGCTTTTTAGGACCTCATTCTTTTTTTTTTTTTTTTTTTTTAAATTTTTTTTCGTTTTTTTTTTTTTGAGACAGAGAGAGACACAGCATGAACGGGGGAGGGGCAGAGAGAGAGGGAGACACAGAATCGGAAGCAGGCTCCAGGCTCTGAGCCATCAGCCCAGAGCCCGATGCGGGGCTCGAACTCACGGACCGTGAGATCGTGACCCGGGCTGAAGTCGGACGCTTAACCGACTGAGCCACCCAGGCGCCCCAGGACCTCATTCTTTAAAAAAAATTTTTTTAATTAAGTTTTTCATTTTAATTCCAGTATAGTTAACATACAGTGTTATATTAGTTTCAGATGTACAACATCATGACTCAACACTTCCATACGTTACTCAGTGCTCATCATGATTAGGACCTCATTCTTAAAATATTCTCAGACAGCCAAAGAGTATCAG
Source organism: Panthera uncia (assembly GCF_023721935.1). Lineage (NCBI taxonomy): Eukaryota > Metazoa > Chordata > Mammalia > Carnivora > Felidae > Panthera > Panthera uncia. The sequence goes on from NC_064809.1 coordinate 34,214,410, forward strand.
ATACTTAAGAAGGGTTTCCTGTATGAGAAATAGATCAAAACATACAAATTAAAAAAAATACTCTTGAAGGGAATAAGACAATGGTAGGAACAGAATAAAATTAAAACTAACAAAATTATAATACCTTCAAAGAGATAAGAGAGGACATGGACAAGGACCGGATACTGTGGTAAAATGAGCAAGCTGGGAATAAAAATGAACCTCGGAAATAAAAAACTCCATAGAAGAGTTGGGCTACAAAATTCAGGAAATTTCTCTGAAAGTAGAATAAGCACAATCAGAAATCAGAGAAAATATGTGAATATTTAGGAATCAATTCAGGAAATCAAAGTATGATTAACTGGATTTCCCAAAGACTGTTATACTGGAAACAGAGGGGAAAAAATTAAAAAGCAAAAAAATCCACTCCAGAACTAAAGGATACATATTTCCAAATTAAAAACATTCATTGAATGGCCTGAAAAAAAGACCCAGACCGAGGCCCCACTTCATGAAACTTTTGGAATAGCAGGAATAAAAAAGAAGATCCTAAGTGTTTCCAGAGGGGGGAAAAATAGGTACCATACAGTCAGGAAGGCATTGGCTTTCTTAGCATCTGTACTGTTTGCCAGAAGGCAACAAATCAATGCCTTCAAAATTCTAAGGGAAAATTATCTTTAATCCATGATTTTTATACCCAGCCAAATTAATCAAAAAAGTGTGAGGGCATATATGTGTATATATTTCCCTCATATCCTTATGCATTTTCTTAGGAAACTGCAGGAGGATATGTTCCAGCAAAATGAGGTAGTTAAGCTCTGAGAAGGAAATCATAGGGTCCAGGACATGGGAACTGTAAACAGGACAGATTATCTAGTATGATAGTTGTGCCGTGGTGCAAGTCCAGGTCCAAGCTGGAGAATGTGGGGTTCCAGGAGGGAGTTCTTTGGGGGATGAGGAAATGAAATTGATGGGATATCTGATGTTTGGGGAAAACAGTGTATGACAAATCCGACAGAAAAAACTAGTTATATGGAAAATTATGGAAGATAAAGAATTAAAAGAAATATCATCTCACAGAGGAAAAGAAATTACACCAGGAAATAAATATAATCAAAGGGCACCTATTTGCCTCAGCAGTGAATATTACTTACTTGGTATAAACCCCATGGATTTCATTGAGATTGTGATGTAACTACAATGGGGATGCTGGGAGAAGCAGTGGGAGCAGAAGTATAAGAAATTTAAATTTTTATCTGTTATGAGTCAATAGGTAATATCTAAAATTGACAAGTCAAGAAAAAACAGTGTAAGTACATTTAGAAATGTGGAGGCAAATGCCAGAGGAAAAAAAAACACTAGGGGTACCTGGGGGGCTCAGTCAGCTGAACATCCAACTCTTCATTTCGACTTGGGTCATGATCTCATGACCCTGGGATCAAGCCCCACGTAAGGTTCTGTGCTAGCATGGAGTTTGCTTAAGATTTTCTCTCTCTCCCTCTGCCCCTCCCCTGCCCGTGCTTGTGTGCTCCCACAAGTGCATACATGCACTCTCTCTCTCTCTCTAAAATAAAAACAAAACAAAACAAAAAACTAAAAGAAGTATATGTGATCATCTCTGGAAAACAGTTTTAGGAAGTGCTGAGGGCTGGGACAGAGATCTGATGTTTTTGGTTTTAAAGGTCTTAGTATAATTTTAAAAGGATCACCATGATATTATACATGCTGCCAAATCAAGCATAGGATTACTACATATTACCTCGATAAGAATTAATTAAAAGACAGACTTCTATTCAGGACATTACTCCAAACAAAAGAAGGGATTAAACAGTGAGATAAACGGATGAAAACATTAATTTGTTTAGGGGAAGGAATAGAAGACTTTTTCCTTTTAATTTCCATGTAGAATTTCCTTTAGTGTGATGTCTTAAATGATGTAAAAAATGCATTCAGGCTCTTCTCTGAATGCTACTGAGACAGATCTTGTTGTATTCTCCTCCAACAAATCATCCCAAATTTCTTTACTTCAAATGCCCACTTTAAAAAAGATAGTTGGATCAGAATATTATTTATGAGCTACTTGCTTGTGAATGGCATTATGTTAGCCCTCCTGCAGAAATCTGAGAGAGAATGTTGGTGAGGAAGATGGCACTGGTAGCAGCTAACATTTACTGAGTTCTTCTTTTGTGCCAGGCATCATGCTAAGCACTTTATACACATATTTCATTTAATCTTTATAATAGTCCTATGAAGTAAGTGCCGTTATCCCATTTTAAAAAAATGTTTATTTATTTATTTTTGAGAGAGAGAGAGAGAGGCAGACAGAGAATCCCAAGCTGTCAGCACAGAGCCTGATGAAGGGCTTGAACTCACAAACTATAAGATCATGACCTGAGCGGAAACCAAAAGTTGGATGCTTAACTGCTTAACCAACTGAGCCACCCAGGCTCAGTCCCATTTTTACTGATGAAAAAACTGAGGCACAGAGAGGTCAGCTAAGTGGCCCAAGATCCCATAGAGCTAACACTCAAACCCATGTAGTTTTGCTCCAGAATCCTTGCTCATTTTTTTTTAAAGTTTATTTATTTTGAGAGAGACTGAGACAGCACGAGTTGGGGAGGGGCAGAAAGAGGGAGACAGAGAATCCCAAGCAGTCTCCACACTCAGCGCGGAGCCTGATTCAGGGCTTGAACCCACGAAACTGTGAAATCACGACCTGAGCAGGAACCAAGAGTCAGACATTTAACTGACTGAGCTACCCAGGCACCCCCAGAATCCATGCTCTTAATCACTGCTATACTGTCTAAATTGAAAAAAAAAAGGGGACACCTACAACAGGTAAGCCAGTATTCTCTATCCATAGTGGTGAAGATTAAAAGGAAGAAATTTATTTCACTGTGTTTAACTGTGTGCATGTAATGAACATTACCAAGTGCCTGGTAAAGAAAAGTGGGCTCTGAAGCCACATATTGCTCTGATTCTCAGTACAGCACTCACTAGCTGTGTGACCTTTGGCCACTAGCATGTAATCACGCAGCCTGGCAGGTTATTGTGAGTGTGGAATGAAGCTAGCATGTTAGCCCCAGGCAGGGTGCCTACCACAAAGCTACAGTTGAATGTTAGTGCCCTTGTACCTTCCAAAGCCACAGCCCATTGTAGTCTGTTGCTTTCACTCACTCACTCACTCACATATTATCACATGACCCTGTGAGGGGAGGATCTTTTATAGGCAAGAACATTGGTCCACAGCAGTGGAGTGGACCCAGGGCTACAGAGTGGGTGAGCAGGGAAGCTTGACCCAGAGACCATATACTCTGACCTGGTGTGTCCTCTTCCCTGCACGGTACTGCCATGTGCTTTTGGCTGCTGGCTGCTATGTGATATCACAGTACCGAGATGGAAGTCTCGCCGTGAGCAGTCAAAGCGAGGAGCTGGGTATGATGGTCAAGGAACCTGTTAACTGTGCTGGTTCCACTGCCAGCAGTGACCCTGACTGCTGGAATGCTTATACCATGTAAAAAACATCCACAGAACACAACTTTTTACGCCAGGAGTGGCCTGGCAACCAGAAGATAAGGGTTAAATCTAACAGTTTTTCTACCACAAGTCAAAACCACAAAGTGCTCAGGAAAAAAAAAGAAAAAAAAGAAAAAAAAGAATTTGTAACACAACATACATCCTGTCTCTAAAATCGTGTGTTAACACTCATACTGACCAAATCCAAGTCACTGTCTTTTCTTGAGGGCTTTCCTCTTGGCTAGCAGTCATGGCAAACCTGCGAGAAAGCCCAGGCAGGGGGAAGGGCCAACCAGCAGGCTGCCCAGGGAAATGCAATTACTTATGGTTTCTCCAGTATTGATTTTTGTGGGGAACTCAGAGTCATCTGGGTTTTGAGGTGCTAAACCCAGGAAGCCAGAAATAGTGCTATGCTTGGTGTCAGTTTACCCTTGCTTTTCCCGCAGAGCTAACCATTCATTCATTCATTCATTCATTCATTCAACTTTAATTCCACAAATATTTATCAAGCCCCCACGTCCTGTGCTTGCAGCACAGAACAGGTATGTAGAAGGCTCTACTCTGTCTTGGGAGAGGGTCACTGAGCGAGAACTCCAACCAGGCTTTGGATAGACATTTGTATTCTGGAAAGTGGTACACACTTTGTGATGGTTCATCCAGGTCTTTCATTATGGAAGTGAAGAAACCCAGGTGCAGGCCACCTACGTTCCCTAAGCTTGCAGAGATTCTAAAAGTGAAATCAGGATGTAAATTTAGGTGCTCTGAAGCCAAGTTTTTGTGGTGTCCCCTACCCTCACTATATTGCATTGTATCCACAAACACCAGTGGAGGCAGAGAAATCTGAAGGGTGTTGTTTCTTTCTTTTTAAAGAGACTAGTCGATGAAGCAGGGAAGCTGTTTGTTCATGGAGATGAGCGGTCTGTGAGCCAAGTGTCTATGTAGAGGCAAGATGGAGGGAAGGCAGAACACAGGAGATGGCAAACAAATTTGGCCGGTAAGTATCTGTCTCCAGCCCTGCTCCTGACTTTCAATAGCTTCCCACTGAGTGATTAAAATCAAACACTTAGTCTAGCTCTTATACCAGGCTATGATGGAGTCCCTACCTCCCTTTCTAGCTTCTTCTCTCACTTTCCTGCCACATTCTCTGGTGCAATCACACAGTTTATCCTGCTCACCCAAGGGCCTGGGCTCAGCCTCTGTCTACCACCTGGACAGCTCCCACTACCCCTCAGGGCTGCCCTAATGTCTTATCTGCCCTGAGGAACATCCCAGCCGGAAAGAGTTTTTCTTTCCTCTGGAATTCTGTACACTCCTGGTTGCACAAGGAGCCCTTGCTACAGGCTGCCTTGCACCATAGTTAGCACCTTCAAGCCTCTTCCCCATCCTAAATGATTTGAGTCCCTGCACATTAGGGTCCCAGGGGTGTTTCCTCATAGTTTCAGTTCAGAGCAACAGTATCTTGTATTTTGCAGACACCTGGCAAACGGCCATCAGAAAATGAACACGAATTCTCTAGGTACAACAGTTCTATACCAAGTCTGTGGGAAGGATCTGCTGAGCACATGTCCCCCACTTTGCCTAAAAGCGGGACTCACAAGGACATTTCCCAACATTATTCATATAAAAAAAATTCTTCTAAATCGTCACTCCCTCTCCACTCTCTTTTGGCAAATCCTCCATGACATTAGATAAGGAGAGTATCTTTGGTTGTTTCACATCCTCTGACTCAGATACTGGGTCAGAGGTGGTGGAGGGGAGGGAGCTGAGGAAACCAGAGAGAAAGTGGAGGAAAGAGACATTTCTGAGGGGAGAAGCTGTGGAGGTGAGCAAGGTGATCTGCTGTTTGTTTTTTTCCCCTTAAGATGGTCCTCTACAGAAGGCCACTACCCGACGGGTGGGTGTGTCACTTTCCGAGGGCACATTGGGGGTACTACTTGACGGGTCCGAACTGGATGAGGGTGGCGGCGGCGGTGGTGGAGCTGGAAGGGCGATGTCTTAATCCTCTCCCCAGTCCTTACGGCTTCTCGCCCTGGGGAGGTGTTGCCCAGCTGCCCGGAGCCAGCCGGCTGCATTCCGCACAACTGTCCCCGTCCCACCGCTCCGTCCCCTCGGCCCCCGCAGGCTGTCCGGCCTCGAGCACAGGGCTCTAGGACCGCTGGGTCCCTCCTGGGGACAGCGGGGCCGAGATCCGTTGGGGCCCCCAAGCTCCTCAGAGCCTCCCCCTAGTCAGGTTGCCGGGGGACTGGCGGGCTTCTTTGAGAGAAGCTCCCGAGGTCCGGACGGGTCTCCTGACCTCGGGTCCTGGCCCGCTCCGGCACCGCGGGGATTTGTAGGGAGCACGGCTTGGAGGCCATCGGGTCCAGTCCCCCACTCCTCCGAAGGGCTCCCCCCGCCTCCCTTTCTAACCGGCCTTGCCCAGCCTCTCCGGCCAGGCCCCGCGCCTCCCTCTCCTTCCCCGAACCGTGGGGCCCCGGCGGCGGCGGCGACGCTCCCGCCTCCCACACTGGACGCCGGGTCGGGTTGTGCAACACGCACCGCGCGAACTTCTCTCCCGCAAACTCCCTCTTCTCGGGTCCACCCCTCAACTCCCACCAATCCGAGTGTCCTCCGGAGCGCGCCCGCTCCGAGACCCCGAGCCTAGACTTCCCGCCGGCCCGGCCTGGGGCTCCTCGTCCGCTACCACCGCCTCTGTCCCTCACCCACGTCCCAGTAACCTCGGGGCGCGTCGGGGTCTCACCTGCTGGGAGCAGACCGGCGCCGGGTAATCCAGGAGCCGCGGGGAGGCGCGAACCGGGGCCAGCCCGCTCAGGAGCAGGGACAGCAGTAGCCGCCCCAGCAGGGGCCCCGGGACGACTGGTGGCCCGCGGCGCGGAGTCCCCATGGCCCCGCACTGTCGCGGAGAGCTCGCGACCCGGCGGCTGGGGCGCTGCGAGGGACCGGCCCTGGGCTCTCCCTTCCGCCGAGAAGCTCCGAGTAGGCTCGACTTCGCCTGCTTCCGGCTTCCAGCCGCCCAGGGGGCGGGCCGCCGAGGGGCGGGGCTCTGGCCCGACCAGCGCTCCGCTGGGTCCTCCTCCGGCCGTGCGTCCAGGTGCGCGCTCCTCCCCGCGCTCCCGGGGCCTGGGCTCGACTCCTGCGCGCCAGCTTCCTGCCGCCCCGCCCACCGCCTGTCCTAGCTCTCGGCTCCCGCCAGCTCGCAAATTTCATCTCCGCCCTTACCCGCCAGCGGTGGCGCCCGGCTTTAGCTCTTGCCCGCGTTGCCCGCGCCCCTGGTTAGTCTTCTCTGCGTTTTCTTCTCGGCTCCTGGACGTCAGGCCCCAGCTCGAGACTCCAAAGGAGTCCGATCGATTTCTTACTCCCTTCCCCTCTATTCCCACCCCTGGCAGCTCAGTTGTCTGGCTCTGTTCTGACTTTCCTTTCTTTTTCTCAGTCAGGGGCTGCTGCTGCCGCCTCCGACCCATTTCTCAGTTGGATTCCGGGGGAGGAAGTAGGAGCAGTCATTTCCCACACAGTTGGCGTCGACTCTGGGAGATTGAATTCTTGGGGGGCAGGCACCCGGTTTCGGACCATTCTGCGTGTTCACAACGCCGAAGACTTCCGTATTTCCCGAGACTTAACCCACGTCCGTTGGAGGACGGCCATCGCGACCACATGCTCCTTAGTCTCCCTCCTGATGACTCGTCCTCTGGAGGAGCGCTGACTGCATGCTTTCCTGTCCGGACTCCCCAGACTATCCAAGTTGGGCCGCATCTCCCTTCTCCTGACTCCTGCCACTGCCCGACCCGGCTCGTGGCTTCCAGCTTATGCCTCCCGGATTTCACCCTACCCGCTCCCGGCACATTTGCCTTTCTTAAACTGCATTTCGTATCCCCTTCCTGCGTTTCCCCTACACCCACCTCCCCCGCATTTCTCTCCTGGTCAACTCTAAACCCTGGCCTGGCCTGGCCTGGCCTTTGAAGCCCACGGAATCTAGACGCACTTAGCTTTTCCGTGTGTTTCCCACCCACGGACTGGAGCTCCCAAGTCTGGGTCGGTGGATTTTTTCATTGTCTGAAGCAGCCGCCATCCTTTTCTGCTGCTGAGGACCCCTGGCGATTATCTCTGTTAGCCCCGCACCCCCGAACAGACTGCTGCTCAATTAGGCCTCAAGCATCCTGCTCTCCGAACATCTTTACCCGTTTTTTTCTTTTTAATGATTATTTATTTTGAGAGAGAGAGAGAGAGAGAGAGAGAGAGCATGAGTGGGGGAGGGATGGAGAGAGAGAATCCCAAGCAGGCTGAATGCTCCAAGCTGTCCTGGGGCTTGATTTCAGCAACTGGGAGAACGTGATCTGAGCTGAAACCAAGAGCCCTGGATGCTTAACCAGGCGCCCCTTTACTTGTTCATTTCTGAAAGAATCTTGGAAAATTCTGCATCCTCTCACCCATTTTTCTAAATGTTTATGTTTGAGAGAGCGAGCGTGCGTGAGAGCGGGGAAGGGGCGGGGAGCGGAGGTGGTGGGGGGGAGGGATGGGGAGAGACACAGAATCTGAAGCTGGCTCTAGGCTCTGATCTGGTCAGCATAGAGACTGATGCGAGGCTCGAACTCAAGAACAGTGAGATCATGACCTGAGCGGAAGTCCTGTTCCCAAGTCAGATGCTTAAGCGACTGAGCCACCCAGGTGACCCGCTCTCACCCATTTTTTAAGACGATACTTAAGGGGTGCCTGGGTGGCTCAGTCGGTTGAGCGCCTGACTTTGGCTTAGGTCATGATCTCACAGTTTGTGAGTTCAAGCCCCACATTGGTCACTGCTGTCAGCGTGGAACCGGCTTTGGAGCCTCTGTCTCCACCTCTCTGACCCTCCCCTGCTCTCACTTTCTCAAAAATAAATAAACGTTAAAAAAAAGACACTTAAAATTTTTAATCCTGTAATTAAGCAGATGTAGAGGATATAGTTAATTTGACATTTGTAGCAGGCAGCTTCTGAGATGGCTCCCACGATCCCACCTCCTGGTATCCACATCCTTTTATATCTCCCTCCCCTTGAATGTGGGCTGAGACTAATGCCTTGTAAGACAAACATGATGGGATGTCACAATATTAGGCCACAAAAAGACCATGGGTTCTGGTTGTTTGGCCTCTTTCTGGGTTGCTGTGAGCTGCCCTGTGGAGAGGTCCACATGTCAAGGAACTGAGAAAGGCCTCCAGTCAACAGCCAGTAAGAAATTGAGGCCCTCATTTCATAATTATTAGTACTTAATTGATCAAAATGATGTAAAAGTGACGCAAGTTTTGATAGTAATTATTAAACAGAATAACAAACATTTGAAATTCTCCTATGAGACGAGTAATTTTTTTCCTCATGTATCTGAGGACAAATACTGCTTATTCACAGAACGAGACTGTGTTCAGCATTTTAAATATTTTGCATATAAGCCTCGAAAACTTTGTTTACATAAATAATTATGATACTAGGTTTGTCATAACCATGTTACTCAATTCTTTGAACCCCTTCTGAGTTGCATGCCCCAAATCATATAGCTATCTGTCACCAAATATTTTCAATGGTTTGGCAGCTGATAACTTGACTGGGTCCTCCTTCAGTTTTGGTAATGCAATACTTGGCAAGACTTGACAACAAGATGTCATTAGAATCCTATTAGACACCAGTATTCAGGGAGATTCTTTTGTTTAGTGCCGGGTGAGATTTTTACACCCCCCAGGGCTGGTGAGAGGTCTACTTTTCTTTTCAAAGTGGGAGAAGGGCAAATGTGAAAAAGAGGTGGGGAAGAAGAAGATGCCACCCATACCTGGGCCCTTGATGGCTGGCATCTTCCCAGGCAGGTAAGTTTTTAGAAGAGGACAGAGAGATGCTGAGGTTCTAGAAACCCATTTTCTTCAAACTGGGATCAGCAAACCTTTTCTGTAAAGGGCCAGTTAGTAAATATTTTATATTTTGCCATATGCCCTCTATCCCAGCTATTTAACTCTGCCCTTGTGGCACAAAAACCGCTATACCAAATTATGGAAAGAACCCAAATGTCCATCAACTGATGAATGGATAAAGAAGATGTAGTACACACACACACACACACACACACACACACACACACACATTGTATATATACAATGGACTACTACGTAGTGATGAAAAAGCATGGAATCTTGCCATTTGCAACAGCGTGGATGGAACTGCAGGGTATCATGATAAGTGAAATAAGTTAGAGAAAGACAGGTATCATATGTTTTCACTCATATGCGGAATTTGAGAAAGTTAACAGAAGACCATGGGGGCAGGGAAGGAAAAAAAATAGTTATAAACAGAGAGGGAGACAAACCACAGGAGACTCTTAAATACAGAGAACAAACTGAAGGTTGATGACGGGGTAGGGGAGAGGGGAAAATGGGAGATGGGCATTGCAGAGAGCACTTGTCGGGATGAGCACTGGGTGTTGTGTGTAAGTAATGAACCACAGGAATCTACTCCTGAAGCCAAGAGCACACTGTATACTCTGTATGTTAGCCAACTTGACAATAAATTATATTAAAAACAACAACAAAAGCTGCTATAGATAGTATGTAAACCAAGAAGTATGGCTGCGTTCCAGTAAAACTTTATTTACAGACACTTATATTTGAATTTCATATAATTTTTACATTACCCAAATACTACTCCTCTTTTGATATTTCCCCCATTATTTAAAAATGTAAAACCCATCTTAGCTCCTGAGGTGGTAAAAAGCAGGCAGCCCGCCAAATTTGGGCCATAGGCTCTAGTTTGCTGACCCTTGACCTGAAGCATCCATGGAAGCATGCCCCTTGGGAATGTGTATTCTAGTTTGAACTCAACATTCTGGTGCTTTAAAAACTACCAGTGCCCAGCCCTGCCCTCTCCATATTGATTTAGCTGATCTGGGATGGAATCCAGGCATTAGCTTTTTTTTTTCTTTCTTTCTTTTAGGGTTTCCCAGGTGATTTTAATGTTGCAGCTGGACTTGGACCACTATTCAAATTGCCACAGGCTCTTACACAGCTCTCAGGTATGAAGCTGCTCTGTGCTACACTTACTGTATTTCATCCAGAGGAAAGCATCACCATCATAAGATGAATTGCAATTTGAAAGATTATAAAATGTAAAAAAGTGGGTGTCTTCAGTTTAACAGAATCTTGCCTACAGGACTGATCCTTCCTTACAGCAAGGATCCTGGCTTCCCCACCACTGTGTTCCTCTCACCCTTCAGTGCTCTGCTTGGTGTGCCGTGTTGAATAAATACTTACTGAGTGCACCATTGTACTGCTTTGTGTATTGCATGTTCTCTGGGCTCTTACTGTTTTCTTCCCTTCTTCTCTGCCTCATCCTGAGGAAATAGTAGATAGTCAGGAAGCATTTGTGGATTTATCGATTATGAAAGGATTAGTAGGCTGATATCAGGAACTGGAGTTAGGCAGGAACTGAAACTTGGTGGTGTCTTTGGCTGTGGAAAAAGAGAAGAAGGCGCTGCTCCTACTCTTGGATGATGAGAGAGAGAACAGAGTGGTTTTTGCCATGAGGAAGATGGGATAGAGTCGGGAGGTAAGGAAATAGTCTCTGATCGGTATTTGTCTATTATCTCCCTGTATTCTCTACTAGTGTATAATCTCAACCAAAGAAGGTCTGGGAGTCACTTTACACTGTGTTTAGAAAGCATCTGTCTCATAGCAGATGATCAACAAATATATTTTGAATAAACTATTGGATAAATTTGTCCACTAAGGCTTACTAAAGCCTGAGAGAGGTTTTTGTATGTGGAAAAATTATTTATAATATTGGTGTTTTAATTATCATTCACTTACTTATGAAATTTAAGTCCTAGTTTTTCTCAAGCTTTTAAATTCAACTTACAAATCTTGCTAGTCCACTTATTAATCTAGTAATATTTATTTAAAATAAGAACAATTTTACTTGTTCTTTGATTCATGTACAGTTAACTCATAAATTTAAAATTAAATTGTCTTTAAATATTTAACACTACTCAAAACTTGATTAATTATATTTTCTTAGACATTTCAAACCATATCACAAATTTTATGTGTCTGCTTCTTGCAAATATTTCTAATGCTAAGCAAGTAGACTTATAAATTTAACAAACAAAATATTCCTAAGTGTTTAAGTAACACTTGCAAATCTAATTGTTAACAAACTACAGAAGGTTATTGCAGTAATGGTTCATATCCTGATTTGTTCATACCTTCTTGAGTAATCCTCTCTCATACTAACTCTGTGCTTGGTCATTGGAATTTCTTGGACCAATGGGATGATAGCATATGTGACACACTGGGGCTTTCTCTCTCTGTGTATTTGGAATCCTTAAACTCCCATATGAGGAAGCCTGGGCTAATCTATTGGAGGATGAGAGACCATGTGGAACAGAGACCAACAAACCAACAGCCTTCCAACCACCTGACATGGACCATTCAGCCTGACCATTCAGTACCAGCTGACCAGAAAAGCTGTTCAGTTGACCCACAGAATGAAGAGAAATAATAAGAGAGAATTTAAGTAACTAAGTTTGGGATGTTTCAATGCAGCAAAAGCAAACTGATATATAAACTGAAATTCTTCTTATTTATAATAGACCTTTTCAGGCCAAACTTTTTTCCATGAAACCTGGACCATCCATCTACTCTATAATAAAATATCTTTCATAACTTTTGTGCTCATGATTTGAGTTGAGGAGGTAATGAACCCAGCATCCAGATTGTAACTAATTCCTTTTTTCCTGTTTGAATGGATTCCATACCCTTCAAATATTTCCCTTTTTTTATCAACTCTCATTAAAAATTTTTAAAAAATGTTTATTTATTTTTAAGAGAGAGAGACAGAGACAGAGCATGAGCCAGGGAGGGGCAGAGGTAGAGGAGACACAGAATCCGGAGCAGGCTCCAAGCTCTGAGCTGTCAGCATGGAGCCCAACGATGGCTTGAACCCACAAACTGTGAGATCATGACCTGAGCTAATCCTGAGGCACCCAGGCTCCCCTCAATTCTCATTAAAAAAAATTTTTTTAACATTTATTTTTTTTGAGAGAGAGAGAGAGAGAGAGAGAGAGAGTGAGTGGGGGAAGGGCAGAGAGAGAGACATAGAATCCGAAGTAGGCTCCAGGCTCCCAGCTGTCAGCACAGAGCCTGACTCGGGGTTCGAACTGTGAGATCTTGACCCAAGCCGAAGTCGGGTGCTTAACCGACTGAGCCACCCAGGTGCCCCTCAACTCTCATTTTAAAGTCATCTGTATGGGCACCTGGGTGGCTCAGCTGGTTGAGCATTTGACCTGACTTCAGCTCAGGTCATGATCTCACGGTTCATGAGTTCGAGCCCCACATCAGGCTCTGTGCTGGTAGGTTGGAGCCTGGAGCCTGCTTTGGATCCTGTGTCTCCCTCTCTCTCTGTCCCTCCCCTGCTCACTTTCTTTCTCTCAAAAACAAACATTAAAAAAAATTTTTTTTTTAATATATGAAATTTATTGTCAAATTGGTTTCCATACAACACCCAGTGCTCATCCCAAAAGGTGCCCTCCTCAATACCCATCACCCACCCTCCCCTCCCTCCCACCCCCCCATCAACCCTCAGTTTGTTCTCAGTTTTTAACAGTCTCTTATGCTTTAAAAAAATTTTTTTAAGTCATTTGTAGGTATCTTCCCAATGGTCAATGGGCCAATTACCCTTCTAACTGTAAAGCTTGATCTTTAAACAAATAAAAAATAAAATGTATTTAATAATTTCTTAACATAATAAACGATGCCAGTGTAATACAATTAATATTAATACCAAGGTGATAAGAAAGAGAATAATATGATCATCATTAATATATCCTACATAACCATCCTTTTCATGAGTTGAAATTTTCTTCTAGGATATTTTATGTTTTTCTCCTTCTGGAATACCATTATAGGCTGATGCTTTTCTCAGATTTGTTCCAATGAAATATAATGATTTTTTCTTTTTATTCAAATTATAATATCTCAGCCAGGGAAAGATCCTTAAAACTTGCTCTTGTCTCCTCAGTGCCATCCCAGATGGTCTGAAGTATCTCACTTTCTAGGAATAAGGTATTTTAGTCAACAAAGGTGGAATTAGCTACTTTTCACCAAACTTTGGTTATTTCAGTGGTGTGTTAGAAACCCCATTCAGTGTTCTAAGGGTACATTCGAATTGTTCCATGTATGTCTGAAATGGGTGATTTTGCTGTGGACCATTTTTTTAAATATATATTTTAAGATAACATTATGTAACATTTAATAAACATTATTATTCATTTTTGAGAGAGAGAGAGAGAGGGAGACAGACCATAAACAGGGGAGGGGCAGAGAGAGAGGGAGACACAGAATCTGAAGCAGGCTCCAGGCTCTGAGATGTCAGCACAGAGCCCAATGCAAGACTCAAACCCACAAACTGTGAGATCATGACCTGAGCCAAAGTTGGACACTTAACTGATTGAGCCACCAGGAGCCCCTGCTGTGGACCATTTTAATGACCGAACAGTTAGACAGTCATCCCCCCCCTTATCTGCAGTTTTGTTTCCCATGGTTTTAGTTACCCCTGATCAACTGTGGTCTGGAAACACAATCCTTCTTCTGAGGTATGGTCACAAGGTCAGTAGTAGCCTAATGTTTTATCTCAACACCTGTGCCATTCACCTCACTTCATCTCATCACATAGGCATTTTGTCATCTCATACCATCACAAGAAGAAGAGCGTGAGTACAATAAATCAGATATTTTGAGAGACATCACATTGACAAAACTTTTATTACAGCATATTGTTGTAATTGTTCCATTTTTAAATTACTTATTGTTGTTAATCTCTTATTGTGCCTAATTTATAAATTAAGTTATACGTATGTATAGGGAAAAAATAGTACACATAGGGTTTGGTTTTATCTGTGGTTTCAGACATCCACTAGGGGTCTTGGGATATATCCCCGTGGATAAGGCAGGTGTGGGGGGGGGGGACTATTATACTTTTAAAAGTAAAGAGTTCATAATGATGTTTTCAATATAATTTCCACTTTATCCAATCCTTAATTGTTGTTCTGACATAAAAATATTTTATTTACAGCGTGTCTATTTAAATTCAATACGACATTTCCAACTAAATTTAATAGAAGTAAGAGTTGTAAGTTGCTAAACATATTGGTCACATTTTATGGAGCAGATTGAAAAATAGAGAAATATTATCTAAGGGGAAAGTTCTATCAAATTCTACCAATGATTAGCTTTGCATTCTGGGAGGCAAACAAACAGATGTATTGGGCTTTCTTGCCACTTACCTTCTAGGCAAAGGAAGGTCCCAGAATCCTACGGGATGTCAGCACCGTTCTTGGAGGCAGCTTCTTTGCAATAATAGAAAGTGCTGCTTTTCCATTTCTATTTTTTTAATGTTTTTAATTTATTTTTGCCAGAAAGGGGGTGGGGTGGGGAGAGACAGAGTGTAAGTGGGAGAGGGGCAGAGAGAGAGGGACACAGAATCTGAAGCAGGCTCCAGGCTCTGAGCTGTTAGCACAGAGCCCTATGTGGGGCTCCAACCCACGAACTGTGAGATCATGACCTGAGCCAAGTCAGATGCTTGACCAACTGAGCCACCCAGGCGCCCCTTTCCATTTCTATTTTTTTTTTAAATTTTTTTTAACATTTATTTATTTTTGAGACAGAGAGAGACAAAGCATGAACAGGGGAGGGGCAGAGAGAGAGGGAGACACAGAATCTGAAACAGGCTCCAGGCTCTGAGCTGTCAGCACAGAGCCTGACGCGGGGCTCAAACTCAGGACCGTGAGACCATGACCTGAGCCGAAGTCGGACGCTTAACCAACCAAGCCACCCAGGCGCCCCTCCATTTCTATTTCTAAGAGAAGTTAGAGCAAGAAAGAACTATTGCAAAAAAAAAAGTTTTTTTTTTAAAGGCATCCAGTCCAGGGATTGTTATGGTAAAGTCCATGGGTAGGTTCTAGGAAGTTTATAAACACTCAGAAATAATTTGCAAAATGTTTATGTGTTTATGTCTTACCCTGGAAAGAGAATTCATAAATTTCCTCACATTCTTGAGAGAGTTTTAGTATTAACAAAACAAAATAAAACCACCAGCAGCACCACAACTAAACCTCAATACTGATTTAGTTTAATCTTGTCCCTTAGTAATAAGTAAACTGATAAAGTAAATCACTTGCCTGGAATCACAGTATGTGGCAGAGCCTAGGATAGAGACAGAGTACGTGATCATTACATCTAGGGATAATTACTAAATTTATATTTTAAAAGAACATTGAGATTTGGGGAGAAATTGTGCAAAATGAGTCAAAAGAATCAGAGGCTTAGAAATGATTCCTATTTCTGAGAGACAGAGAAAGATGTAATGAGAGGTACAGAATTATGTGTAAGTGCTTGTCAATAACATGGCTAGAGGTTAGTGGTCACTGAAAGAAAGTAAACTATAAAAACATTTGCAGAATATTTCTCAAAGTCCCAGCAGGCTTTTTCATAGGAATTGAAAAGCTAATTTTATTTTTATTTTTATTTTTATTTTTATTTTTATTTTTATTTTATCTTTATTTTATCTTTATTTTCTTTAATATATTGAATTTTTACTAATGTACTTCTATATCTGTGTATGTGGATGTGTGTTTTTCAGAAACATTAGAAAGTTGTAGACATAATGCTTAGCCCCCGAATATTTCAGCAAGCATCTCTGAAGAGTAAGACAGCTCACTGCATTAACAGAATGCCTTTATTACACCTAAGAAAATTAACACCAACCTGTTAATAATCAGATCATAGTCAAATTTCCCCTAATTGTGCCCCTAAATGCTTTAACTATAGCATTTTTAAAACCATGGTTCATTCAAGTTACACATATTGCATGTGGTTGTTATGTCTCTTTAGATCTAGAACATGTCCCTCACCTTTTAAAAATGACATTGAGGGGGCGCCTGGGTGGCTAAGTCAGTCAGGTGTTCGACTCTTGATTTAGGCTCAGGTCATGATATCACCGTTCGTGGGATCAAGCCCTGAGTTGGGTTCTGCACTGACAGCTCAGAGCCTGCTTGGGGTTCTCCCTCTTTCTCTCTTCTCCTCCCCTGCTTGCTTGCTTTCTCTCTCAAAATAAATAAACTTTAAAAAATGACATTGAATATTCCACATTTTTATATTTTTCTGACAACTTTCTTATAGTGTCTCTTAGCACGATTTTTTCTATCCCTTATGTTTCCTGTAAACTGAAAGTGAGGTCTAAAGGCTTGTTTTGATTCAGGTTAAATCTTTTTGGCAAGATTATCCCCCAGGTGATGCTGTGTATTTCATATGTTGTCACATTGGGAGAACCCAAATAAGCTCGGGTTGTTCCCACTGTTATTTATTTTATTTTTTAATAGTTTTATTGAGGTATTCACAGATCATACAATTCACCTATTTATTTATTTTTTATTTTTATTTTTTTTGTGAGAGAGAGAGGGTGCACGTGAGTGAGGGACAGAGAGAGAAAGGGAGAGAAGCAAGGCTCACCTGATGTGGGGCTCGAATTCACAGACCATGAGATCATAACCCGAGCCTAAATCAGATGCTTAATGACTGAACCACTCAGGTGCCCCCAATTCATCCAATGGAAGTGTACAGTTCATGCTATTGGGTTGTCCCAGGGCTGCATAACTACTCCTTTTACCAATGCTAAGTCTGATCACCTGGTTGAAGAGGTGATTGATTGCCAGGGAAGAGAAATATTTTAGATTACAAAGATTTATTGAGCTCTATGAGTTAAGTGCTGCATGGGGCGCGAGACTCAGGCCCCAGGACTGAGAGTTTAAGGGTTTCCATGTGACCTTGGAGAATGCAGCCCCAGTGAGGTTGTGGGGACAGAAGATCCCAAGAAGAATGTGGGTGCTGGGGTTGTGGCACACTTAGTTCATGAGGTCACCACACACACACACACACACACACACACACGCTATGGGGGAGGGGCAGAGAGAGGCAGAGACAGAGGATCTGAGGCAGGCTCTGCACTCACAGCAGAGAGCCCCATGTAGGGCTCGAACTCAAGAACCATGAGATCCTGAGCTGAAATCGGAGGCTTAACCAACTGAGACACCCAGGCGCCCCAGTTTATGAGGTCTTAAAATCACAAAGAAGCAAGGACTTCGGAGGTGGCTTGAAGGGGTAGCAGAGTAACCCGTAGAGCCATGTTGAGTGGAACTCAGGGCAGCAACCACCCCTTTCCTCTACCTGCATATAGCTGTGTGTCTGTATGCTCTGCCCCATTGCTCCCCGGCTGTAGTTCTGGGTTTGTACAGAGCAGCTTTCCAGACAGGTTCAGGAAGTCAGAAGTCCAGGTGAGAGCAGATGGGAGTAAACCAGAGGTTGCTGGGTGCAGACTGAGCACCAAGCCGGGGCACAGCTTTCCCAGCTGATTTAATCCTTGAAGCCACCCTGGGAGACGGGCACTGCATAGCCGAGCAAACAAGTTGGGAGAGATTGCTAATTAATTTACCCAAGGTCACACAGCAGGGTTTTTGGGTGCACACGAATTGGGTCTATCAGTTTTTATTAAATGTTTTTATTTATTTATTTTGGGGGGGTGCCTGAGAGAGAGGGAGAGAGAATACTAAGCAGGCTCTACATTGTCAGCCCAGAACCTGATGCAGGGCTTGAACTCCCAAATTGTGAGGTCATGATTTGACCCTCTGTGCAGTTCTTTGAGTGTTTGTCCTGTACCCTTGTGGAGTGGGACTCACCAATTCACCCTCTCGTGGGTCTCCAGCCACCTGTGGAAGTCAACGTCCCCCCTCAGGATGCCCCATTGCAGCAAGAATATCACTGGGAGCAGCAGAGGCGCAGGTGTGATCCTCCTCCCTCCTCCTTGGCATTTGGTTCTGTCAGCAACATTTGGTAGTGGGGACTAACCGCGTCACAGACTACTCCCCTTGCAGCCATTGTGTTATTCTTTTTCAACCCATATTGTCCTTGACCTTTCTTAGCCACTCATTCTATGTTCTCTCAGTTCTCTGAAATTTCCTGACTCTGTCCATTCTTGGGTCAGGTATCACTTGGATGTTAGTTTGGTTGGGGGCAGAAGACATTCAGAAGAATTTTGACTTAGACACTGTATTTCTGTTGCATATAAAAGTTCAAATAGGTATGAAGACTGTGCTTTATGAGGCCATCAGGGGGCCAGGCTCCTTCTATCCTTTTATTCCACCACCCCTGGGGGACGGTCCTGGTCTGCATCTGGGGGTGGCATTTCAGCTAGTGAGAAGCGGGAGGGGAGAGGGGAGGGTGAGCCATTTCCATTGGAGTGTACAACCCAGAAGATACACGCCTCACCTGCTCACATCCCACTCACCAGAATGTTTTTGAAGGGAGGAGAGGATGGGGGTTGTAGTCTTATTAAGTGAAGCTATGTGTCCAGCTGAAAAAGAGCATGATGGCAGTATCTGCCACAGGCAGGCTGGGCTCTCAGGACCTCCAGTTCCATAGGCTGCTGGCAGTTGTGAGACAGTCCACCCCTCCCCCGCCCCCTGCTCCAGATAGTCTGCATACATCTCCTCCTACCACGCTCCCCTGTTCGGCTGGAGTTCAGATTGGTCCAAATCCTGCTAGAGGGAAGGTGGTTTTGAGATTATGGATGCTTATGGTCTGCTCAGAGTTCACCATTCTCCTAGGGCACCAGAGCCCAGCTTCACAGTTCTCATAGTCACTGCTGCTGAGATGAAAAAGGAACTACTTATTGGGGTGATGTTCATGTCCATCCCCACATCCACCCCTCCATTCTGAGTAAGAGGTTGAATTGAGTATGCTCCCCTTTTCCTGTTGATGGCTCCTGTAAGTTCCTGCCTTGGTATAAAACGTGCCTTCTGGCTTAGATTTGGCATATGGTGTGTATTTGCTTCTCTGGGAGTCCATGTCCTCTTTTATTTACTTCCATTGCCTCCTATAGATGATCTGATGGAAAGAAAGTCCAGGTTATGTCCTGAAGGAGGGTCAGTCCTGCACTTAAGGGTGCAGTTGATGAGTGCACATGAGTTCCTTCAACAGAGCAATAGTTGCAGTCTTCCTGCATGCCAACCCTTGGCTGTTGGCAAGGATCCCCACGGCTGCAGCAGCAGTATCCACTCAAACATGAAAGTGGTCTCTCCTGGTTATGGTGTATTGTTTGCATGTGTATCACAGAGTTCTAGTACATTTGGCTCATACGTACTATGTATCGATAAGACCTGTACATTATTCACCAGTCAGATGAAGACCTATTTGGGTCCTGGCCTGGTGGGTGCATTCTGGGGGGTAGAACAGCATTCAGGATACATCCTGGCACTGTTACCACTTCCTCTTTTGATGCTGGATCACGATCTCTTGCCTAGAGCAGCATGGTGACATGCCTCCAGTGTCTCCTTATAAACTAGAAGTCCTCCAGATGAGATGATCTACCTGAGTATTTCAGTGGCTCGAGGGGGTGTCCTTACCAGGTGAGTGCTGACTTGCTCTTAAATCTGCGGTATTGGTTTGCTCTCTGGTTTCACCACAGCTTGTATCAGATAAGGAATTCCCTTTGATGATCCAGTCCTGGGCCTTCTGAGCTCCTGAGCACTCTGTAATCCTTGTTGTGATAGCCCTGGAATTTCTGTAGATATCTGGGTTATGAATTCCTCTTGGTTGCTGTTTCAGAGACCACTGGCCTTATTATTGTCTGGGCCCTCCCTTTGTACACATTCCTGTCACAGTCCTGAGTCTTGGTGATCTGGTTTACTTCTGGGGCAATGTGTGGCATGATTTTATTTAATTCAAACTAGGGCAGTGTGAAATACATCATCTTAAACACCTTTCTTGGCCAAAGTGGGTTATTACTTACCACTTATTCCGCTCCTCTAGGCCCTACAGATAGCACAGAGAACAAAACAAAGTCTTAATGTGATCTAGTGTCACAAACCCCCTGTTCCTTTGTGTCTTTGCTGAGGTGGTTTGGTGAGTGTTAACCCCCTCTGATGGGTGGAGCAATTTGAGGGTTTCCAGGGCAGCTTTCTTACCACACATGGGGTGGGCCTCTGCATCAGGAGTGCAAACTGGTACCAGCTCCCTCAGCTTCCAACAATGTTCATCTCTGTCTCTTCCAAATGGTCTGCTTCTATGGCTGTCACCCTTACTTTGCTCAAGGTTATGCACTCTGGCCTCTGGACTGAGGGAATGAGGACGTGTCCTCACATCCTTACTCTGATCAAAGACCTGTCTCTGAGATGATGGAGGTCACCTGGAATACCTGAGTACCCGTGCCTGGAGCCCATGGGCCATTGCTTCCTTACTCTCAGTCCATTTTATTAGTATTTCCCATCTCCTGGCCATCCTGGGGCTAGGCCCTTACCCCTGGCAGGACAAGTCCTTGTGCTTTTGCAAATCTGTGCTGGGGGTCCTGGAGATGCAGACCTCTTCCCACTTTTCTCTTTTTCATAAAAAAAAAAAAGTTGTTGCCTTGGCTGCAGGTGCTGGGTTTGAACCACTGTCTCTGTTTCCTCTTACTCGTCATCAGTTTTACTATTGTGCAGTCCCCCTTCCTAGAGCTGGGGTGAAGACTCCCCATTCCTTGCATTTCCCTTCAAACTCCCCTCCGAGCTCACCTGTCCCTCCTTCCCTAGTTGTTAGCACCAGGTCAGTCAGAGCTAGGAAGGTGAAGTCCAGCTAAAGACTGGGTTGAGAGAGGGCTGGGCAGCTCTATGGGAAAACCCCCTTTTTTAAAATTTTATTTTTTAGTTTTTTAAAATTTACATCCAAATTACTTAGCATATAGTGCAACAATGATTTCAGTAGTAGATTCCTTAGTGCCCCTTACCCATTTAGCCCATCCCCCCTCCTACAACCCCTCCAGCAACCCTCAGTTTGTTCTCCATATTTATGAGTCTCTTCTGTTCTGTCCCCCTCCCTGTTTTTATATTATTTTTGTTTCCCTTCCCTTATGTTCCTCTGTTTTGTTTCTTAAAGTCCTCATATGAGTAAAGTCATATGATTTTTGTCTTTCTCTGACTAATTTCACTTAGCATAATACCCTCCAGTTCCATCCACGTCATTGCAAATGGCAAGATTTCATTCTTTTTGATTGCTGAGTGATACTCCATTGTATATATATACCACATCTTCTTTATTCATTCATCCATCGATGGACATTTGGGCTCTTTTTATACTTTGGCTATTGTTGATAGTGCTGCTATAAACATGGGGGTGCATGTGTCCCTTTGAAACAGCACACCTGTATCCCGTGGATAAATGCCTAGTAGTGCAATTGCTGTGTCATAGGGTAGTTCTATTTTTAGTTTTTTGAGGAACCTCCATACTGTTTTCCAGAGGGGCTGCACCAGCTTGCATTCCCACCAACAATGCAAAAGAGATCCTCTTTCTCTGCATCCTTGCAACATCTGTTGTTGCCTGAGTTGTTAATGTTAGCCATTCTGACAGGTGTAAGGTGGTATCTCATGGTGGTTTTGATTTGTATTTCCCTGATGATGAGTGAAGTTGAGCATTTTTTCATGTGTCGGTTGGCCATCTAGATGTCTTCTTTGGAGAAGTGTCTATTCATGTCTTTTGCCCATTTCTTCACTGGATTATTTGGTTTTTGGGTGTTGAGTTTGATAAGTTCTTTATAGATTTTGGATACTAACTCTATCTGATATGTCATTTGCAAATATCTTCTCTCATTCTGTCAGTTGTCTTTTAGTTTTGCTAATGGCTTCCTTCACTGTACAGAAGCTTTTTATTTTGATGAGGTCCCAATAGTTCATTTTGGCTTTTGTTTCCTTTGCCTCCAGAGACGTGTTGAGTAGGAAGTTGCTGCAGCCAAGATCAAAGAGGTTTTTGCCTGCTTTCTCCTCGACGATTTTGATGGCTTCCTGACTTACATTGAGGTCTTTCATCCATTTTGAGTTTATTTTTGTGTAGGGTGTAAGAAAATGGTCCAGGTTCATTCTTCTGCATGTCGCTGTCCAGTTTTCCCAGCACCACTTGCTGAAGAGACTGTCTTTATTCCATTGGATATTCTTTCCTGCTTTGTCAAAGATTAGTTGGCCATACGTTTGTGGGTCCATTTCTGAGTTCTCTATTCTGTTCCATTAATCCGAATGTCTGCTCTTGTGCCAGTACCCTACTGTCTTGACAGTTACAGCTTTGTAGTATAGCTCGAAGTCTGGGATTGTGATGCCTCCTGTGTTGGTTTTCTTTTTCAAGATTGCTTTGGCTATTCGGGGTCTTTTCTGGTTCCATACAAATTTTAGGATCATTTGTTCTAGCTCTGTGAAGAATGCTGGTGTTATTTTGATAGGGATTGCATTGAATATGTAGATTGCTTTGGGTAGTATTGACATTTACCAATATTTGTTCTTCCTATCCAGGAGCATGGAATCTTTTTCCTCTTTTGTGTGTGTGTGTGTGTGTGTGTGTGTGTGTGTCTTCTTCAATTTCTTTCATAAGCTTTCTATAGTTTTCAGTGTATAGATTTTTTCACCTCTTTGTTTAGATTTATTCCTAGGTATTTTATGGTTTTTTGTGCAACTGTAAATGGGATCTTGATTTCTCTTTCTGTCGCTTCATTGTTGGTGTATAGGAATGCAACCGATTTCTGTGTGTTGATTTTATATCCTGCAACTTTGCTGAATTCATGAATCAATTCTAGCAGTTTTTTGGTGGAATCTTTTGGGTTTTCCATATACAGTATCATGTTGTCTGTGAAGAGTGAAAGTTTGACTTCCTCTTTGCTGATTTGGATGCCTTCTATTCCTTTGTGTTGCCTGATTACTAAGGCTAGGACTTCCAATACTATGTTGAATAACAGTAGTGAGCGTGGACATCCCTGTCATGTTCCTGACCTTAGTTTAGCTGAACTTAACTCTCAGTTCTTCCTTATTAAGGATGATATTAGCGGTGGGTCTTTCACATATGGCTTTTATGATCTTGAGATATGTCCCTTCTATCTCTACTTTCCTGAGGGTTTTTATCAAGAAAGGATGCTGTATTTTGTCAAATTCTTTTTCTGTATCTATTGAAAGGATCATCTGGTTCTTGTCCTTTCTTTTATTGATGTGATGCATCACATTGATTGTTTTGCAGACACTGAACCAGCCCTGCATCCCAGGTATAAATCCCACTTGGTTGTGGTGAATAATTCTTTTAATGTATTGGATCCGGTTGGCTAGTATCTTGTTGAGGATTTTTGCATCCATGTTCATCAGGGAAATTGGTCTGCAGTTCTCCTTTTTAGTGGGGTCTCTGTCTGGTTTTGGTAATACTGGCTTCATAGAATGAGTTTGGAATTTTTCCTCCAATTTCTATTTTTTGAAATAGTTTCAAAAGAATAGGTGTTAGCTCTTCTTTAAATGTTTGGTAGAATTAGAAAGCCATCTGACCTGGGCTCTTGTTTTTTGGGAGATTTTTGATTACTAATTTGATTTCTTTACTGATTATGAGTCTGTTCAAATTTTCTATTTCTTCTTGTTTCACTTTTGGTAGTTTATATGTTTCTAGGAATTTGTCCATTTCTTCCAGGTTGCCCAATTTATTGGCATATAATTGCTCATGATATTCTCTTCTTATTGTTTGTATTTCTGCAGTGTTGGTTGTGATCTCTCCTCTTTTGTTCTTGATTTTATTTATTTGGGTCCTTTCCTTTTTCTTTTTGATCAAACTGGCTAGGAATTTATCAATTTTGTTAACTCTTTCAAAGAACCAGCTCCTGGTTTCATTGATCTGTTCTACTGTTTTTTTATTTCAATAGCATTGATTTCTGCTCTAATCTTTATTATTTCCTATCTTCTGCTGATTTGGGGTTTTATTTCCTGTTCTTTTTCCAGCTCCTTAAGGTGTAAGGTTAGGTTGTGTATCTGAGAACTTTTTTCCTTCCTTAGGAAGGCCTGGATTGCTATATACTTCCCTCTTATGACAGCCTTTGCTGAGTCCCAGAGGTTTTGGACTGTGGACATTTTAATTTCCTCTTTAACTTCTTCATTAGCCCATTCGTTCTTTAGTAGGATGTTCTTTAGTCTCCAAGTAGGTGTTGTCTTTCCAAATGTTTTATTGGGGTTGACATTTGAGTTTCATAACATTGTGGTCTCAAAACAGGTATAGTCTGATCTCGATCTTTTGTACTTGTTGAGGGCTGATGTCCCAGTGTGTGATCTATTCTGGAGAATGTTCCATATGCACTCGAGAAGAATGTGTATTCTGCTGCTTTAAGATGAAATGTTCTAAATATACCTGTTAAGTCCATCCAGTCCAGTGTGTCATTCAAAGCCATTGTTTCCTTGTTGATTTTCTATTTAGATGATCTGTCCATTGCTGTAAGTGGGGTGTTGAAGTCCCCTACTATTATGGTATTATTGTCAATGAGTTTCTGTATGTTTGTGATTAATTGATTTATGTATTTGGGTTCTTTCATGTTGGGGGTATAGATGTTGGAACAAGGGACATCCACATGCACATACTGGGCATTTACTATGTGCTAGGCACTCTGCTATAAATGGACACTTATTTGTAAATAGTATGTGCATTGTTTTCCCACTGTCCCAACATCTATACCCCCAACATGAAAGAACCCAAATACATAAATCAATTAATCACAAACATACAGAAACTCATTGACAATAATACCATAATAGTAGGGGACTTCAACACCCCACTTACAGCAATGGACAGATCATCTAAATAGAAAATCAACAAGGAAACAATGGCTTTGAATGACACACTGGACTGGATGGACTTAACAGGTATATTTAGAACATTTCATCTTAAAGCAGCAGAATACACATTCTTCTCGAGTGCATATGGAACATTCTCCAGAATAGATCACACACTGGGACATCAGCCCTCAACAAGTACAAAAGATCGAGATCAGACTATACCTGTTTTGAGACCACAATGTTATGAAACTCAAATGTCAACCCCAATAAAACATTTGGAAAGACAACACCTACTTGGAGACTAAAGAACATCCTACTAAAGAACGAATGGGCTAATGAAGAAGTTAAAGAGGAAATTAAAATGTCCACAGTCCAAAACCTCTGGGACTCAGCAAAGGCTGTCATAAGAGGGAAGTATATAGCAATCCAGGCCTTCCTAAGGAAGGAAAAAAGTTCTCAGATACACAACCTAACCTTACACCTTAAGGAGCTGGAAAAAGAACAGGAAATAAAACCCCAAATCAGCAGAAGATAGGAAATAATAAAGATTAGAGCAGAAATCAATGCTATTGAAATAAAAAAACAGTAGAACAGATCAATGAAACCAGGAGCTGGTTCTTTGAAAGAGTTAACAAAATTGATAAATTCCTAGCCAGTTTGATCAAAAAGAAAAAGGAAAGGACCCAAATAAATAAAATCAAGAACAAAAGAGGAGAGATCACAACCAACACTGCAGAAATACAAACAATAAGAAGAGAATATCATGAGCAATTATATGCCAATAAATTGGGCAACCTGGAAGAAATGGACAAATTCCTAGAAACATATAAACTACCAAAAGTGAAACAAGAAGAAATAGAAAATTTGAACAGACTCATAATCAGTAAAGAAATCAAATTAGTAATCAAAAATCTCCCAAAAAACAAGAGCCCAGGTCAGATGGCTTTCTAATTCTACCAAACATTTAAAGAAGAGCTAACACCTATTCTTTTGAAACTATTTCAAAAAATAGAAATTGGAGGAAAAATTCCAAACTCATTCTATGAAGCCAGTATTACCAAAACCAGACAGAGACCCCACTAAAAAGGAGAACTGCAGACCAATTTCCCTGATGAACATGGATGCAAAAATCCTCAACAAGATACTAGCCAACCGGATCCAATACATTAAAAGAATTATTCACCACAACCAAGTGGGATTTATACCTGGGATGCAGGGCTGGTTCAGTGTCTGCAAAACAATCAATGTGATGCATCACATCAATAAAAGAAAGGACAAGAACCAGATGATCCTTTCAATAGATACAGAAAAAGAATTTGACAAAATACAGCATCCTTTCTTGATAAAAACCCTCAGGAAAGTAGAGATAGAAGGGACATATCTCAAGATCATAAAAGCCATATGTGAAAGACCCACCGCTAATATCATCCTTAATAAGGAAGAACTGAGAGTTAAGTTCAGCTAAACTAAGGTCAGGAACATGACAGGGATGTCCACGCTCACTACTGTTATTCAACATAGTATTGGAAGTCCTAGCCTTAGTAATCAGGCAACACAAAGGAATAGAAGGCATCCAAATCAGCAAAGAGGAAGTCAAACTTTCACTCTTCACAGACAACATGATACTGTATATGGAAAACCCAAAAGATTCCACCAAAAAACTGCTAGAATTGATTCATGAATTCAGCAAAGTTGCAGGATATAAAATCAACACACAGAAATCGGTTGCATTCCTATACACCAACAATGAAGCGACAGAAAGAGAAATCAAGATCCCATTTACAGTTGCACAAAAAACCATAAAATACCTAGGAATAAATCTAAACAAAGAGGTGAAAAAATCTATACACTGAAAACTATAGAAAGCTTATGAAAGAAATTGAAGAAGACACACACACACACACACACACACACACACACAAAAGAGGAAAAAGATTCCATGCTCCTGGATAGGAAGAACAAATATTGGTAAATGTCAATACTACCCAAAGCAATCTACATATTCAATGCAATCCCTATCAAAATAACACCAGCATTCTTCACAGAGCTAGAACAAATGATCCTAAAATTTGTATGGAACCAGAAAAGACCCCGAATAGCCAAAGCAATCTTGAAAAAGAAAACCAACACAGGAGGCATCACAATCCCAGACTTCGAGCTATACTACAAAGCTGTAACTGTCAAGACAGTAGGGTACTGGCACAAGAGCAGACATTCAGATTAATGGAACAGAATAGAGAACTCAGAAATGGACCCACAAACGTATGGCCAACTAATCTTTGACAAAGCAGGAAAGAATATCCAATGGAATAAAGACAGTCTCTTCAGCAAGTGGTGCTGGGAAAACTGGACAGCGACATGCAGAAGAATGAACCTGGACCATTTTCTTACACCCTACACAAAAATAAACTCAAAATGGATGAAAGACCTCAATGTAAGTCAGGAAGCCATCAAAATCGTCGAGGAGAAAGCAGGCAAAAACCTCTTTAATCTTGGCCGCAGCAACTTCTTACTCAACACGTCTCTGAAGGCAAAGGAAACAAAAGCCAAAATGAACTATTGGGACCTCATCAAAATAAAAAGCTTCTGTACAGTGAAGGAAACAATCAGCAAAACTAAAAGACCACCAATGGAATGGGAGAAGATATTTGCAAATGACATATCAGATAAAGGGTTAGCATCCAAAATCTATAAAGATAAACTCAACACCCAAAAACCAAATAATCCAGTGAAGAAATGGGCAAAAGACAGGAAGAGACATTTTTCCAAAGAAGATATCCAGATAGCTAACAGACACATGAAAAAACGCTCAACACCACTCATTATCAGGGAAATACAAATTAAAACCACAATGAGATACCATCTCACACCTGTCAGAATGGCCAAGATTAACAACTCAGGAAGCAACAGATATTGGCGAGGATGCGGAGAAAGAGGATCTCTTTTGCCCTGCTGGTGAGAATGCAAACTTGTGCGGCCACTCTGGAAAACAGTATGGAGGTTCCTCAAAAAGTTAAAAATAGAACTACTCTATGACCGAGAATTGTACTACTAGGTATTTATCCAAGGGATACAGGTGTGCTATTTTGAAGGCACACAGGCACCCCCATGTTTATAGCAGCACTATTAACAATAGCCAACGTATGGAAAGAGCCCAAATGTTCATCGACAGATGGATGGATAAAGAAGATGTGGTATATATATATATATATATATATATGTATGTATATACACACACAATAGAGTATTACTCGGCAATCAAAAAGAATGAAATCTTGCCATTTGCAACAACATGGATAGAACTAGAGGGTATTATGCTAAGCGAAATAAGTCAGTCAGAGAAAGACAAATATCATATAACTTCACTCATATGTAGATACAAAACAGATGAACATAAAGAAAGGGAAGCAAAAATAACATAAAACAGGGAAGGGGACTCTTAAAGAGTATTATTAGTAGTAGTCGTATCAATAAAGTATGGTGATAGGTACCCTCTGAAGAATTGTGGATGGAACAGAAGCCATGTGCATGAAAGAAAAGGAAATGTTCTATTTTTCTCTATAGTCTTAGGAAATCTCCTGGCAAAGATACAAAGTAAAGTATAGAGATTGTCATAGGGCTTCTAGAACAACCAGACACACCTGAATAGTTAAATTCATTTATTCATTCCATCCTTTTGTTCATTTATCAAGTCTAATTAGACCCTTATGTGTCATTATCTATACTGGATGATATGGACATTTTAACTGTGAATAAAGTTTGACTCCTGACCTCCAGAAGCTGATAATCTAGTAGGAAAGATGAGATATGTAACTGTTGTGCAGTTGGGCGTGTCCAGAGTGGACAGCCTTTATCATAGGCTGAAACGTGGAGAGAGGAATAACCATATCATGGGGCACAAATATTGCATGTGTATAAAGATATGAAACTGACAGCTGGTAGCAGATCTAAAACCTGAGCCATCTCCTTGGATGTGCTTAGGATTCTTGGCCGCCTGCTCGCAAGTTCTGACACTGTGTTCTTCTTTCCTTTCCTGCCCTTCTTGAGGTGCTGTCAGGAGTCCTCCTGGTCTTGGATTCTGTGGTCCCTTGAGATTCTGAAGAGATGGCTGCAGCGGCAGTGGCTGGACTGATCCCTGTGCTACACTCAGTGGCTGGTGACAAATCCCGCTACTATATTGGGCGACAACTGTGGTTTGGGTTCATCGCTGTGTATGGAGTGGTGGTGTACGTGGTCCGCATGCCCTGGGTTCCCATCCATGAAGATTTCTGGTGCCATGGCAACATTACCAATACTTGTTTGATTGAGTGTTTTGAAAAAAGTTTTAACAGTCCTGTAGTGGGAATTTGGTACTTTTTTTTCTTTATTTTCTTGGCCCTCTTCTTCCTCATGGAATTCTTCATGGCTCAGATTCGGCACAAGCAAATCAAAGCCAAGTCAGTGGAGTCAGCAGCAGATGAAATGGAGGAGGGCTCCATGGTGGGAATCCAGGAGCATGCCCCTTCCCCGAAGAAGTCCATCCTGAACTTCCACCAGGAGAAGATGCTTTTGCTTTTGTATCTCCTTTACTTCCTCCTACAGGTTGGTGCACAGTGTGTGTTTTTATTTTTTCTCATGTACCAACACCTGCCCCTGGTGAGCCAAGCCATCATTCACTGCAGCACCAAGAGCTGTCCAGGACCCTATTTCTGCCTGATCAGGGGGACCATGGAGAAGCGAATGTCCATCTACACCCTCATCACCTTATCCTTCATGATCATCCTCTTCTGTTCAGGTTTCTTCATGTACAGCATCCACCATTACCTGCTAAAAGGGCTTGCCAGTGCTAAATTTTGGCTTGACTAATGTTTGAAGTTCTTATTGAGAGTCTTTCCTCCCTAACACTAGGAAGTTTGTGTTCCTTTAAATATTGTGTCTGGGGCAGGGCTTCTTCCTGCTGTTTCTTTGCTTTAGTCCTTCATAAAATAAACATTTATTGTTCTTGTGTCCTCTCTCTACAGCCAGGTTCAGGTTGTCTAACTGTTGGGGGGGGGTGGTACACACGATAACATTTCAGAGTTTTCTCAAATGTGTTATCTAATTTGGTCCTTCCCAGAAGCCTGTGGCCTTGAGCTTGCTACTTCATCCTTCCAGTATTTTCAAATCATGAAGAGCTTTCATAGTCTTAGAACTAAGAGCATTAAAGATTCAGAGGAGATTGGCTGACTTGTGCTCTGGCCTCCTCAATTTGGGTTGTAAATAAAGGGAAGGTAATTCTTCTCTACAGGAAAATTCTCAGCAGGACTGTCAGAGCAGGTTACTCAAGCTCCTAGGTGTGGGCGCAGTCTTGCCACCTCACTTGAGTCTCCAATGAGGACTGAATAAATCTGGATGAATCCCACTGGGGAGAGGATGAGTGTGGGTAGGGTGGGAATGAGGTTTGGAGGAATCAGTGCACTGGGTTTCACTATGTTCAGAATCTTGTCTCTCTCCAAGACCTGACCTATTTTTTTAAAAATTTTATTATTATTTTTCTGTACCTGTTTATCTTGAGTTATGTTGAAGCTCAGGTCAAGTCTACACATACGTTACTAACAATGCTTTGGGCTCCCTGCTGAGTCATGCTATTTGCAAGCACAAGGTGGTTTGAACAGATATGGCTAAAGCTCTCCACATCTGGGGGGAGGCAACAAGATGGGGATCAGAGTGAATATGCTACAGAGAAGGTATGGCTAGTTACCTCATCCTGTGCTAAGCAGTTGTCCCCAGAACTAATTTGAGTAGCCATCTTGTGCCTGAGGCTTAGGTTCCTTCCAGGTGTTTCGTGTGAGATGAAGAACGAGGGCAATGCCAAGAGCCTTACCTTGTTGGGTACAGTCTGTGTTGTCCAAGCAAGCATAATGTTCCGAAACTACTTAGTTGGATGTAGTTGGAATTTTTTTGAGGCTGACTGTGACAGGCAGATCCCAAGGTCTCCCCCAGTGATTTTCTGCCTCCTGGTATCCATGCCTTTGTATAATCCCTCCTTTTGAATGTAAGCAGAAACTGTGACTTGCTTCTAACCAATAAGATGTCACTCCTTTGATTATGTCATATTATATATAACTCTATTTTAGCAGATTAGAACAAGACTTTCCCTTGCTGGCTTTGAAGAGGCATTCATGGCAAGGAATTGCAGGTGGCTTCTTAGGGCTGAGAGTGGCACCCAGCTGACTGCCAGCAGAAAATGGGGTCATACAACTGCAAAGGAATTAAATTCTTCCCACAACTTGAAAGAACTTTAAAGTGGATTCTTCCCCAGTCAAGCCTCCAGATGAGAATACAGCCCAGCTTACCCCTAGATTGCAGTTTTGCAAAACCGTGCACAGAGGACCCATGCCTGGGCTCCTAACCCACAGAAACTGTGAGATAATATGTGCATGTTGGGGTGCCTGTGGGGCTCAGTTGCTTAAGTGTCTGACACTTGATTTTGGCTCAGGTCATGATCTTATGGTTTGTGAGTTCAAGCCCCACATTGGGCTCTGCACTGATAGTGTGGAGCCTACTTGAGATTCTGCCTCTTTCTCTGCCCTTCCCCCACTCGTAGTCTCTCTGTCTCTCTCAAAACAAATAAATAAACTTAAAAAATATATGCATGTTGTTTTAAGCTGCTAAGTTTGTGGAGATTTGTTACACAGCAATAGAAAACTAACACACTGACCCCAGGGGCCCCACAATGGTATAAGAGCCAGTGGAGGCTGGCTGGTCTCAGCATTAATGCATCTGTGGTTTTCACAGCTTTTCTTCCATCCCAGGAAACAATACTCCTTTGCTTTCTTCCAGCAGGTGACCCAGTCACAGTCTGAGGGGCTTGTATAAGTTTTAGCATAGAGTGCCAGAGACTAAGGTGACTGCTGCTTCTGACCCTTCTGCCTAGATAAGAAGGCTCCTGCATAGGCCAGCCCTGGAAAGATTCTTACTTTCCTGAATGATCCACCTTGATCTGCATTGGTGTCGTACAGGTGGGATCTGAGGTTCCAGAACCTCCTGTTGCAATACTACTGTAAAATGAGAACTTGCTGGGCTCACACAGTCTCCACCAGGCACAAAGCTTGGCAGTTGGTGCTGCTGGATGCCACCTTCTACTATCATCCTAGGCTGAGTGTCTTTGAGCACAACTGTGTGCAGGGGCCTCTGAGGCCCCATTTTGAAACTCAACTGGATTTGTGGGGAGGCCACACCCTGTGGATGCGGTTTTATCCAGTGCATGCTTGGAAGTTGTGTAGAAGAGGGAACTGTGAAAAAATTTAGGGGTGAATCAGAGCCAAGTGTTGCTGTATATCCAGTGCCCTGAAGAGTGTCTGGTACATGGTAGGGACACTAAATACATTTTTGGACAAATGGAGTATAATCCTGTGCTCTAAAAGAATCTTGATGCTATTCCTAGAGCTTGTGGGTAGTGGTAATACTATTCTCAGGCAGGTTTATTGAGAGTCAAAACTCAAGGTCTGGTTTATATCCCAAGTAAACCTTGCATTTCCCCTTTCCCTGGGCTTATCCTGGTTGCAGGCATGGTGCTCAGTGGTTGGATCTGTGCCATCTTGTTTCACAGAATAGAGGCTGCATCAGAGACTTTAGCTTAATTACAAGAAGGACAGTCTGGACAGTGACAGCAGTCCGTCAACAGCTATATTTGAGCATGCAATTATCCAGATGAAGACTGTCTCAGACAGAGGGAAGAGCAAGGGCTCTGAGGTGGTGTATTGGTCAAAGTTTAACCAGGAACAGAAATGACACCAATAATTTGAACAAGGAGAGTTTGGTGCAAAGTCTAAGTAGTCAAAGGTGATTAACTATGTAATGGGATAAAAGAGGACTATAAGGGATCTGGAAGTAGCAATCACAGAAAATAGCTTCTGCTTCTAGGACTGATGGAGATGAACCAGGAGGGAAGGGTATGACTGCTACAGGAAGATGTAGCCTGTGGGGGATGAGAAAATCTGCCAGAGGGTGGCAAACTTGGGTCAGAGCTACTCTGTAGAAGCAGACTCACTTGCCGGAGAGTGCAAATGAAGCCAGTCCATAGGGCTACTTAGATGAGTTCTAGCGAGCTTCCCACACACCAGAACTTGGTGGCTGCTGCACCAAGAAATAGCACATTGGAAGGAATTCCCTTCTTTCTACTATTGCCTCCTAGTGTCCTTCCAGTATTACCTATTTTATCTAATGACAAATCTTAACACTAAACCATCTGGCAAAGGAGAAGTGTTTACAGGGTCCAGCCCTTGTATCACAAAGCTGGGGCAGGAAAAAAAAAAAGATAATAAATTGGTAACTGGCAGTCTATCCTTTGGGCAACTCAGCTTCGATACGTATCTTCCTGCACACATTTAAACTTCTAAACAACAATGAAACAACTCTGTTTCCACCTAACAAAGCTGTAGTTGTTCTTTGTACAAGGAAGCAGTGCTCACACTTTCTCCAAACTGAAAATAGTCACAATAGACATTATACCCATTGCTGACTGTATTCAGTACTTTCAAATTTGGTCATAGTTCCATTGAAAATTTTGTTACTTAATGGCTAAATTATAAAGTTAATTTTCTTTTCTTAAAACATTTTTTCCTAATGTTTTATTTATTTTTGAGGGGGGGGGGTGGGCAGAGAGAGAGGGAGGCACAGAATCTGATGCAGGCTCCAGGCTCTGAGCTGTTAACACAGAAACAGTGAGATCATGACCTGAGCCTAAGTCAGATACTTAACTGACTGAGCCACTCAGGTGCCCCTACAGAGCTAATTTTTAGCAACTTGTATATATAAAATAATAAGGGAAGGAATAAGAGAGAAGAAAATAGTTACAATTTACAAATAAATATGTACACAAAAAGAAAATATGTAAAACTGATATAATCCTTGTAATTGGTCACAAAGTCATAGTTGATATTTCTCCCTTCTTACTTATGTTTTTCTTTGCCCTGATCCAGAAACTTAAGTTTCTAATAGGGTAACCCAAAATATCCTAATAGGGTGACCCAAACTGTCATTTCTGAAGGGTCTGAATCTTCAAGAGTCTTAACTTTTCCTTTTGTTGGCTATAGTTTTCCATTAACCTTCACTATTGGGCTTGGAAGTATTCTGGGTTCCAGAAATGGTTTTCTTTGTCCCCTACGTGTAGGGGCAACTCAATTTCTCACTGACAGTTGTGATCAATCACTCCAGTCTGTAGAGTAACTCTTTTTTTCCCCTTGCCTGTTGGTTCAGCATAAAGATTCCCACATAGCCAAGTGGTGGTCTCATCTTCCAAATCAATAGAGCCATCATGCCCTTGATAGAAGCACTTCCCCATTGGGAACTAAGACCTCCAAACCAGAAGAGTTCATGGTTGCTGAATGGGAAGTGAAAAATTCTGCCAATGTTTTTTTTTTTTTTTAAGTATAATAGTGAGAGGAGCTTCTCTCCCTCCTACTCTTTGATTCAGAGGGTATATATATTCTGGCTGTGTGGAAGATAGCACCACATAATGGCTTCTGATTCAAAGCATGTATTTTAGCCTGTTAGACCCCATCTTTTCAGGGTGCTGTCTCACAACTGATACTATAACTGAGTTTTCAGTAAGCCCTTCCACCTTTCAATTCAGTCAGCTGCTTCTGGGTAATGGAGTATTGTGGGAGATTCTATGGGCATGAGCCTATTGCTATACTTTCTTTGCTGCCAAATTAGTTCCTTGATCAGACACAGTTCTGTGAGGTATATATCTATCATCTAAGCACCATGAACCCCCACTCTGGTGGGACACAGTGGTGTTTTGGATTCTTAGGAATTAACTTCAATTCAGAGCCTGTATCTACCGATCCCTTAATAGTCTGGGTATTTCCTTTGCTCCAGTGCCCAGCTACTGGTAAATGGCTACAGATATCCTCAGGGAAGTCCTAGAGGAATGTTTGCTGTATATACTTGTGGCCATTCTGCAGAGTGTCTCCCCTTTAACCAATGGTCTCGGGATCTGTGAATTGGCTTAGGACTAGAAACTGGATGAAAGATCATGAGTCTCCATTGCGATGACTCAAACCAGATCTTGAACCAACAGAACTAGAAGTTTTTCAGTTATATAGATCCAGGTTGGCAAACATTTATTTATTTATTTATTTAAAAATGTTTAATGTTTATTTATAACAGAGAGAGAGAGAGAGAGAACAGGTGAGGGGCAGAGAGAGAGAGAGAGAATCCAAATCAGGCCCCAGGCTCCAAGCTGTCAGCACAGAGCCTGATGTGGGACTTGAACTCACAAACTGTGAGATCATAAACTGAGCTGAAGTAGGACACTTAACCGACTGAGCCACCCAGGCACCTCTGGGTTGGCAAACTTTTTTTTTAATGAAATTTATTGTCAAATTGGTTTCCATACAACACCCAGTGCTCATCCCAAAATGTGCCCTCCTCAATACCCATCACCCACCCTCCCCTCCCTCCCAACCCCCATCAACCCTCAGTTTGTTCTCAGTTTTTAAGAGTCTCTTATGTTTTGGCTCCCTCCCTCTCTAATCTCTTTTTTTTTTCTTCCCCTCCCCCAAGGACTTCTGTTAAGTTTCTCAGGATCCACATAAGAATGAAAACATATGGTATCTGTCTTTCTTTGTATGACTTATTTCACTTAGCATAATACTCTCCAGTTCCATCCACATTGCTACAAAAGGCCATATTTCATTCTTTCTCATTGGGTTGGCAAACTTTTAATGACAAAAGCCAAATAGTAAAAATTTAGGCATTGTAGGCCAAACAGTCCCTGTCACAACTAATTAACTCTACAGGTATGGCAGGAAAGCAGCCATAGACAGTATGTAAATATATGGGTGTAGCTGTGTTCCAATAAAACTTTATTTATAAAAATAAGTAAGGGCTGGATTTGGATCATGGGTCATAGTTGACTCCTGTCATGGATCTAGCAATATTTTAATAGGAGATCTCTTTTATTACTATACAATCAATTAACCACCACTTGAGATCCCAATTGGCCAAAAGCATTCTGATTACCTTTGTTCCTGCTCCCCTTATTTATTTTTTCAATATATGAAATTTATTGTCAAATTGGTTTCCATACAACACCCAGTGCTCATCCCAAAAGGTGCCCTCCTCAATACCCATCACCCACCCTCCCCCCCCATCAACCCTCAGTTTGTTCTCACTTTTTTTTTTAAATTTTTTTTTCAACGTTTTTTATTTATTTTTGGGACAGAGAGAGACAGAGCATGAACGGGGGAGGGGCAGAGAGAGAGGGAGACACAGAATCGGAAACAGGCTCCAGGCTCCGAGCCATCAGCCCAGAGCCTGACGCGGGGCTCGAACTCACGGACCGCGAGATCGTGACCTGGCTGAAGTCGGACGCTTAACCGACTGCGCCACCCAGGCGCCCCTGTTCTCACTTTTTAAGAGTCTCTTATGCTTTGGCTCTCTCCCACTCTAACCTCTTTTTTTTTTCCTTCCCCTCCCCCATGGGTTTCTGTTAAGTTTCTCAGGATCCACATAAGAGTGAAACCATATGGTATCTGTCTTTGTATGGCTTATTTCACTTAGCATCACACTCTCCAGTCCCATCCACGTTGCTACAAAGGGCCATATTTCATTCTTTCTCATTGCCACGTAGTACTCCATTGTGTATATAAACCACAATTTATCCATTCATCAGTTGATGGACATTTAGGCTCTTTCCATAATTTGGCTATTGTTGAGAGTGCTGCTATAAACATTGGGGTACAAGTGCCCCTATGCATCAGCACTCATGTATCCCTTGGGTAAATTCCTAGCAGTGCTATTGCTGGGTCATAGGGTAGGTCTATTTTTAATTTTCTGAGGAACCTCCACACTGTTTTCCAGAGTGGCTGCACCAATTTGCATTCCCACCAACAGTGCAAGAGGGTTCCCGTTTCTCCACATCCTCTCCAGCATCTATAGTCTCCTGATTTGTTCATTTTGGCCACTCTGACTGGCGTGAGGTGATATCTGAGTGTGGTTTTGATTTGTATTTCCCTGATAAGGACCTGCTCCCCTTTATGTAGTAAATGTGTTCACCTTGTCAGGCAGTGACATGCTGTCTCTTGATCTTTCTAACTCCAGGATTTCACTGAGCCTATTGAAATCAGTGTAGCATCCCCCATGGCCATATCTAGTCTATAAATGAGAGTAACTACAGAGCTTTGAAAGGATGCAGGTACTCCTTCACTAATTTATTTCTCAATATCTTAGTGATGGGAGGGTCTTCTAAGCCTTCTCAGGGAATGTGGTTGAGGGTATGGGTATGCATATTACACATGATAAGTACATATCAACATTTCCATCTTCCTAAACCTTCAGATACCTTCCTTCATATCAGATCATTGAAACTATGGCATCTCTCATTAAGCAGAGGACATTACTGAGTCCAAGAGTCAGTAGACCACCTAAGTAAGGTGTCAGAGCCACTTCCATCTGCATAATTTGAAATACAAAATCTGAGGGGCGCCTGGGTGGCTCAGTCGGTTGAGCGTCCGACTTCGGCTCAGGTCATGATCTCGCGGTCCGTGAGTTTGAGCCCCGCATCGGGCTCTGTGCTGACCGCTCAGAGCCTGGAGCCTATTTCAGATTCTGTGTCTCCCTCTCTCTCTGACCCTCCCCCGTTCATGCTCTCTCTCTGTCTCAAAAATAAATAAACGTTAAAAAAAAATTAAAAAAAAAAAGAAATACAAAATCTGAAATCTCTAGTAAGTACATACAAAAAAATTAATTTGGTTTGATACAGAGTTATATTCCACTCTCCATG
Source organism: Panthera uncia (assembly GCF_023721935.1). NCBI lineage: Eukaryota > Metazoa > Chordata > Mammalia > Carnivora > Felidae > Panthera > Panthera uncia. Next base: position 34,252,300 of record NC_064809.1, read on the forward strand.
TTCTTTTTTTATGTTTATCTATTTATTTTAAGAGAGAGAAAGAGGAGCAGGAGAGGGGCAGAGTGACTGGGAGAGAGAGTGAATCCTAAGCAGGCGCTAAGTTGATGAGGGGCTCGATCTCATGAACTATGAGGTTATGATCTGCACCAAAATCAAGAGTTAGATGCTTAATCAACTGAGCCACCCAGGTATCCCTCTACTCTCCATGTTCTAACTCCCTTAGAGTACACTCCCACATATTCCTAGGTTTACAAGTCATAATTTAGAGTACAAGCCATTTCCTCTTGGGTCATACTGTGTGTCTGAGTCCCTGACACATGCTGAGATTTGACCCAAGTTGTGGGTCTAGAAGCAATAAGAGGTGATGATAGTGCATCTTGAGGAGAATAAGCATCCCTTTCAAGACATCTGCCTTAGATGACGTTATCATAGTTTTCCAGCAAAGGAAGGCTAGTCACTGTAGCACTTATCTGCTTCTGTTGCAAAGGGATGCTCAGAATGACTTAGAGATTTTAGAATCTCAACTTCATTTGAATCCTACCAGATTTCTCCATCCATGTTTCGAGGTCTCATTATTTCTGAATCAGTGTTCTAACTTTCACTTAAGAAGCTTGTGAAGGCTGTGAATCCAACTGCTATTGTAATTCAACCACTTTCGCAGTTAAATTAGTGCTTGATATTCAGCAATATTAGTTATAAGAAATAAAATATTATATTAGGACTGTGGTAGGAGCTTTCCGATTCTCAGGTTATGATCCTGAGCCCTTTTCTTCCCATAAGTAATGCAATGTACTTGGGAAAGTCAGTTCCACACCACAGTCCTTGTCATTACTACTGCCATAATAATAAATGCAGCAGCTACTTGGGCTCCCAAGGCATTAATTAATACATTATCATAGGTGGCAATTTTATTAACTGGGATGTCACTCTACGTCACGGATAACCGGCATCCAATTTCCACTAACAAAGAACTTAGTACTGCCCTCAGATGCTAATACATGACCAAACTCACTCTCAAATTCTATCGTTGAGAGTCTGTCTCTCCAGAACATTCTAGTATCAATTCTATATCAGGGTTCAATCAGGAGACAGACCCCACACCAGTAATTTGAGTAGAAGAAATTTAATATAAAGAATTGTTGCTTATAAAAAGGGTTAGCTATCAAACTAGAAGAAAAAAGTAGCTACTATCTCTAGGGCTGAGGGAGAGTAGTTTAGGAAGGAACTAAGAACTTAGAAAAGCTCTCCTCACCACTCACCTCAAGGCTGATCCAGACATTCTTGGAGAGGCATGGCTGCTACAGGATCACACAGCCTGCTAGTGCTAAGGGAACTTGCCAGAGGGCATGGGTCAGAGAAGGTCCATAAACATGGCCTGTTGGGTGGTGGAGAAACCTGCTGGAGGTCATCAGCAGGCTGGAGCTGGTATGTAAAGGCTACTGAGATGACCAGTACCAAGCCTCCCACATACTGCTCCATGGCTATATGCCTAAAAATAACACACTGAATTGTGAAAGGAAGTCCCTTTATTTTGCAATGGCTTTTCAGTGTCCTCTATTGACAAAGACTGTACTAAGCATTGAGCCAGCTGGCAAAGGAGAAATGTTTATGTGGTTGAACTCTAGTATCACAGAGCAGGGTAAAAAGCATAGGTTTAGTGCTTAGCAGCAATAAATTGATAACTGGCAAAGGGATGAATACATTTTATGTGTTTAATGGACAGCAAGAAGGTGATTATAGCTGGAAGTGAGTGAGTGGGATGGGACAATGGTGGGAAATGAGGTCTGAGAAGTAGAGGGGTAGGTGAAGCCAGATGCTTAAGGCTTTATAGATCATGGTAAAGACTTTGGATTTTAATCCAAATGTGATGAGAAAGCATTAGACAGTTGAGAGCAGGGATGTGATGTAATCTGATTTATTTAAAAAGGTCAGTCTGTGGACACTTGATTTTAGGAGCAAAAGTGGAGTTAAAGGAGGCTCTGTTTACCAAGTGCCAGCTAATCCATGCTCCATCTTCTTTAGGCTGCACTCTCTTCTGGGTTCTAATCAGAGCGACCAAAGGTCTTCATTGGATGGACAACTAAGGGGCCAGAACTTCTTTATTCTCAAAAGTCCTAGTTATAGACAACATGCAATGTAGCCACCCTAATACTAACATATCTCAAATTCTCTCCTTTCCTGAGCACAAGCCTGACATTTTAAGATTATTAGGTAGAATTTCTAGAGGTGACTGCCACTCATTGCTATGTTTGGAGAATGCCTGAAGTACAGGTAATTCATCAAGATCCTCTTCCTCAACACCTCAGAGTCTTCTCTTTCTTGTTCCTCCTATATCCTATCAGTCCCAACCCATTAGTCTGATCCCTGATGTAGACTGCCGACATTCCTCTAACTTAAGATGCTCTAGAGAGGACTAGGGGAGAGTCCCACTGACAGTAGCTTGACTTTGAGGACTACCACACCTTCAAAGGAGTTTTCAGAAGAAGTCTTTCCGGTAGTCTTAGTCTGGAAGACTAAGAAGAAGAAACATAAGAAGATGTTTAAGATGGCAGCCATGTGTAGAAGGTCAAGCCATCTTTCATTTCTCACTGGATCTTAGAACAGAGGCCAGATCACTTGCTTAATCTGACTTCATTGCTTCCCTAGACAAATCAAAATTCCTAGGTGGGTGAAATAGAAGTTTGCCTCATGATGCCTCTGGTTCTGTTACCTAAACCTTTACCTTCTTGCATATTTTGTTGTACTTTCCCTTCTGTCTTCACTCTCCCTCCTCAGTGCTGACAACGATTGCTCCCATTTCCCATCAAAATCTGCTCTCAAATCTTTTACTTATATCCTCTAAGGCCTTTGGTTTCCCCTGGAATGTAATGGAATGAAAGAAGCTTAAAAATTTTCCTCTCCCAGGGACCATGCATTTTAATAGAAATCAGTCTGATACCAGCAATTTGAAATGTTTGGTCTAAATAAGAACAACTTGGAGAGCTTGCTGAAATGCATATTGATGGGCTCCAACCTCAAAGTATCTGATTTAATAGCTTTGAGATAAGGACAAGTTTGTGGGTAAAACAAGAATATGTGTTCTTTCTAAACAATTTTTTAAAGTTTATTTATTTATTTTTGAGAGAGAGAGAGAGAGAGAGAGAATGAGAGAGAGACAGGGAGAGAGGAAGACAAAGAATCCCAAGCAGGCTCTGCACCAGCAATGCAGAGCCTGATGCGGGGCTCGAACACAGGAACCGTGAGATCGTGACCTGAGCCAAAATTAAGAGTCAGTTGCTTAACTGACTGAGTCACGCAGGCACCCTAAGAATCTGTGTTCTAATCAAGTATCCCAAATGATTCTGCCAGGTGGTTCAGAAACCACACTTTGATAATACCTAAGTTAAAAAGAGGAGACACAAATGATAGAATTGCATGTGTCAGTTGTGAGAAGAGAAGGCTTTACTGAGTATCAAGAATTATGTCACACAGATAATGGTATTCAAATATATAACTATATTTTCTGATTCCGAAATTGTGTCACATGGAATCTCAGTGGAGCATCATTGAAACACTTGGGCTTAAATTGTCAACCTTTGTGATGGGGGATTTTGATGTTCTTTGAACTTCTCAAGAGTGCCAAATTCTGCCCTGCCTCTCCTCTCTGTGGGATTCCCCAGGAAATTATATACATGGCATTGTAGTCAGTTGGAAAGTAAATGTTACTCTATCATTAGCCAGAATAATGTCTGATAATGTACAACATAACGCTCTGTGAAGGCTGGATTGGAGCCCGTCATTTTAGCTCTTGGTGAGTTCAGAGTCTTCTGCTCCCCCACTTTTCACAGACTAATTCTTGGGCTAATATATCCCTATATGCTGTGAAGAGCAAAAGATTGAAGGACTGGTGAGCCACTTACCTGGCAAGCCATATGGAAACAAAGGGAGAAAAAAATAAGGAAGAGATAGAGATTTGTAGAAAGAATGCTTAGTTCTGCTCATTACATGGAGGTTAGAAAATTAAAGGACAAGAGGGAGTGTCATGTATGTATACTGATTTTTTTTTTTTTTTACCATGCAGTAATTCAGTCCATTAGCAAGTGCAGTCCAGTTAATATCTAGTACTCTCACCTCTTTCTTGTGAGGACAAAGGAAGAAATGGGCAGAAGTAGACCTGATATAGGAAGAGTGTTTGAAGGCCAGGCCAGGCTGAAAGAGCTGACCCCAAATTATAAAGCAGAAGTGAGGCCCTGCACACATAAGGGATGCCTCAGTTTGGTGATGTGCTCCTACGGTTATGTTTAATTCCTGCCATGGGCTGTCCCTCCACTCCTTTTACTCCCATTCAGGAAAGCATACAAAATGCAAGGCAGAGTAATTTCATTATAGGGTGAATCCTGAATCTATTCTCATTGGTTAAAGGTATCATTTACAAACTTTGGTGCTTTAATAATGACTGGATCTGCTGATGGGTTGTGACCTTGTGGGCAGGTCCCTGTGGAGTGTCCTCCCAGCCTGCTCTGGTAGCTACCGTCCCCAGCTCTTTCACTCCTCTGTTCTCCTCATAGGGCCCTAGAATTCAGAGCTTAGGGTATGGGTGGTGGGTTAGGGAGGAGGGAGGCTCTGGAGAAGTAGGGAGGTTGGCTGATGTCCTTTAATTCCTAAAATGGACTTGAACATCCAATGGTGGGAGGGTTTCTGTTGTTATAATTGTATTCAACTAAGACACATGGATTTCT